>NC_036657.1:1765445-1908862 GCF_002806865.2 Cucurbita pepo subsp. pepo | reverse complement strand
GTAAAAAAAAAAAAAAAAAAATCTGTGGTGTTTATAGGTGAGTTGCAAAATCATAAATGTCAGATCCGGGGCTGAACTTCCCGAAAAATGTAGAGAATTAGCTGCACACTTCGAGAATCAAGGAACTCCAATTATGATTGGTGAGTAATTATCTTTGTAATTGATTAGGTAAAACTGGAATCTTACCTTAAAATTCTCTTGATGATCTTTTCTATTGGGTACTATATGAATACAGGAGGCGGTGTTCTTGCATACACGCTCTTGGGAGTTGATTACAACGAAGCAAGTGGAGATTGTGGGTTCTTAATCCTTGATCCTCATTACACGGGGAGTGATGACATCAAGAAAATTGTGAGTGGGGGTTGGTGTGGATGGAAGAAAGCCGTTGATAGCAAAGGGAAGAACTTCTTCTTACACGATAAGTTCTATAATCTTCTGCTGCCTCAGAGGCCAAACATGGTTTAGTTCATCTGTTGTATTCACAGTACATTATGCTTTCCATTTCCTAAGAATCTCAGGATATATTGATATCAAACTACATGGCACCAAGAGAGAAAAAAAAAAAGTTAGTAATTTAAATTTTTTTGCAAGGATTTTAACTTTTATTTTATTTTAATAAAGTGTAGGGATTTTGATACATCAATTGGAGAGAGGAACATAGTGTCGACATAGTGTCAGTGCAGACATTAGGCCCTAAATGATTGCGTATTACGAGATCTCATTGTCAACATAGTGTCAGTGCAGACATTAGGCCCTAAAGTATCGTGTATTGTGAGATCCCACTATCAACATAGTGTCAATGCGGACATTAGGCCCTAAAGGATCGTGTATTGTGAGATCCACGGGGAATGAGTACAATATTGTGAGATCCCGAGTACAATATTGTGAGATCCACCGAGAATGATCGTGTATTGTGAGATCCACGGGGAATGAGTACAATATTGTGAGATCCCGAGTACAATATTGTGAGATAAAAATTACAATATTACATTTGAATTGTTACAAATAATTCAAAATTAGTATTAAAAATTAAATGAAAATTAAAATGTAAAATTGTGTGAAATTTAGAAGCTTTCATGGCTTGGGCTTGGCTACATACGGAATAGATAGCGTTCCCGCCCTATAAGCTCATCACCGAGCAGCAAGCTATCCGAAGAACAAGCTCCCATGGCTCTTGTACACCAACACCACCTCCCACAGTCATTTCAGTCCATTCGCAAGGCCAATCTCAAACAATCCACTTCTAATTCTTGTTTATTTTTTCAATTCAGTAGTCGGAAGCTTTCCGGCTGCTTATGTGCGACATCTCCAAATCCCATCAGTCAGTCTCCTTCTCCGATTTTCCTCCAATTTCTCGAAGAAGAAGAAGAAGGAGAAGAAGAGGAGGAGGAAGAAGAAGAAGAACCTAAAGAAGTTATTGGAGGAAACACGACGGAAGATTGGAACGATCCATTAGTCAGATTTTTCAAATCCCGGACTTCAACAACGCAAGATCCATTACCCGAAAGCAAATTATCCCTTCAGAAGAACCGCCGTTCGTCTTGGCATCTTGCCTCCGACGTTGAATGTTCCGTTGAAGCTGAAATTGCACCCGATGAAGACAAGAAACAATCCGGTTTGGTGAGTAGGAATTCTAGGGCATTACCGGATGGTGTCGTCGGAGACATTGTGCGAACTGCGAGGAATTTGCCGCTAAATACCACTCTAGGAGAGGCTTTGGGTGATTTTGAAGGAAAAATTGATGAGAAAGAATGTCTGGAGGTGCTGCGCTTGTTGGGTGAGGAGAATCTTGTGGTATGTTGCTTGTATTTCTTTGAATGGATGGGGTTGCAGGAGCCTTCGCTTGTTACACCTCGTGCTTATTCTATTCTCTTTCCATTGTTGGGAAGAGCTGGAATGGGAGATAAAATTATGGTGTTGTTCAAGAACATTCCACTCAAGAAGGAGCTTCAGGATGTTCATGTGTATAATTCTGCAATGTCTGGGCTTATGGTCTGTAAGAGGTATGGACATTGTCCTCTTTCTTTTATGGTTATTAATTTTCTTGCTGTTTAGTTTAGTTCTTTGTCATTTATCTTCCTTTATTGAAGAAAACATTATTGAATTGAGAGCTGTTGAACGACTTATGTTCTCACCATTTTTGAGTGATACAGTTTTCAAAAAATGCCTTGAATTTTGAAAACATTCCTAAAAGATGGGAAACAATGAAACTCATAGGTGGAAGTAATGTTTATAAGTTTAATTTTTGGAACCAAAAGTAAAAAAATCAAATGGTTATGAGAAG
Organism: Cucurbita pepo subsp. pepo; assembly: GCF_002806865.2. Classification (NCBI taxonomy): domain Eukaryota; kingdom Viridiplantae; phylum Streptophyta; class Magnoliopsida; order Cucurbitales; family Cucurbitaceae; genus Cucurbita; species Cucurbita pepo. The sequence goes on along the minus strand of NC_036657.1, from coordinate 1,906,578 downwards.
GGGCGTAAGTTTGTAAGTTTCTGATGGTTTGCTTGTTAGGGATCACAACATTGTGTTATGTTTTTCTGTAACGGTGTCAAGGCTATACTTGTGAGATATCGCATTAATTGGAGAGGAGAACGAAACATTTCTTATAAGGGTGTGGAAACCTCTACCTAACAAACACGTTTTAAAATCGTGAGACTGACGACGATACGTAACAGGTCAAAACAGACAATATCTACTAGTGGTGGACTTGGATGGTTACAAATGGTATTAGAGTTAGACACCGAGCAATGTGCCAGTGAGGATGCTGGGCCCCCAAGGGGGGTGGATTGTGAGATCCCACATTTGTTGGAGAGGAGAACGAAACATTCCTTATAAGGGTGTGGAAACCTCTCTCTAACAGATGCATCATAAAACCGTGAGGTTGACGATGATACGTAATAGGCCAAAGCATGCAATATCTACTAGCGGTGAACTTGGGGCTGTTAAAACAGTGCTCGTATAATACCCATGGCCCGCCCCCTCAAACCTTTGGTGGCTTCACCCACCCATTGACAGCTTCTAGAGGCAATATGAAGTTTTAGCATGTCATAGCATGTTTTAATGGCTACTTCTTTGCTATTCTTACTGGAATTGAGTATATGGGAACAGTAAACTTCAAACTGGTTAGAGTCGTAGTGTTTTGAGGGAAAATTAGCACTGTTTCTTTATGTCTTTCAAAGTGGTTGTAGAAGCTTCACTTAGATTATCCTTTGATGATCATATTATGATTTTCAGGTATAATGACGCTTGCGAGGTGTACGAGGCCATGGAAACAAACAATGTTAATCCCGATCATGTGACATGTTCTATAATGATTACAGTCATGAGAAAGATCGGTCGCAGTGCGAAGGATTCTTGGGATTACTTCGAGAAAATGAACGAAAAAGGAGTAAAATGGAGTCCAGAAGTTTTGGGTGCTCTGATTAAAGCGTTCTGTGACGAGGGGCTGAAGAGTCAAGCCCTCATCATCCAATTGGAGATGGAGAAGAAAGGGGTTACTTCGAACGCAATCATGTATAACACGATCATGGATGCATTTAGTAAATCAAACCAAATCGAGGAAGCTGAAGGTCTCTTTGCCGAAATGAAAGCCAAAGGAGTGAAACCAACGAGTGCAACTTTTAACATCTTAATGGATGCATACAGCAGGAGGATGCAACCCGAGATTGTCGAGAAGCTTCTGATCGAAATGAAGGACACGGGATTCGAGCCGAATGTGAAGTCATACACTTGCTTGATTAGTGCTTACGGGAGGAAGAAGACAATGAGCGACATGGCTGCAGATGCATTCTTGAGGATGAAAAAGAATGGTATAAGGCCAAATTCTCATTCATATACAGCTCTGACTCATGCTTATTCTGTTAGTGGTTGGCACGAGAAAGCTTACTCGACGTTCGAGAACATGCTGCAAGAAGGTTTAAAGCCTTCCATTGAAACTTACACGACGCTACTCGACGCGTTTAGGCGTGCAGGTGATACCGAGGCATTGATGAAAATCTGGAAGTTAATGATTAGAGAAAAAGTAGCAGGAACGAGAGTAACATTCAACATACTGCTAGATGGGTTTGCAAAACAAGGTCATTATATTGAAGCAAGAGATGTGATATCTGAGTTTAGCAAGATTGGGCTGCAGCCAACCGTTATGACATACAACATGCTGATGAACGCATATGCAAGGGGCGGTCAACATCTAAAGATGCCGCAGCTTCTGCAAGAGATGGCTGCTCGGGAGCTAAAACCTGACTCTGTTACTTACTCGACCATGATTTACGCGTTCGTACGTGTTCGGGATTTCAAACGAGCGTTCTTCTATCACAAGAAGATGGTAAAAAGTGGGCAAGTGCCTGATGTGAAGTCGTATCAGAAACTTCGATCAATTTTGGATGCGAAACTCGATACGAAGAACAGGAAGGATAAGAGTGCCATTTTGGGTATAATGAACAGCAAATTGGGTATGGTGAAAGCTAAGAAGAAGGGCAAGAAAGATGAGTTTTGGAAGAACAAGAGAAAGTATGTGAAAACTCTGAGAGTTTCTCCTAATGAACAAACGAAAGTGGAGACTGGGAGTTGATGAATCGACTCACCCATTTGGGCTTTTCTTGCTTGGATGGCCCATTTATGTTCCATCATGATATGGGCTTAGGAGGCCCAGATTTTGATATGCTTCGTATGGGCCTAGAGCAAAACACAGGCCCAATAGAGAAAAAGAGGATAAAGTCGAATATTGTACATTATGAAAAAGGGTGTAAATTTCAACTGAAAAATGATCTCTAAATTATGGCCATATTTCTTTCTTCCAAATATCTTATTTTCTTTGAGAATTAAAATTTTATTTTGTAAATATCGAGATTCGCTGGGAGTAGATATTGTTCTTTGGGCTTTTCCTTTTGGGCTTCCTCTCAAGGCTTTAAAACGGGGAAGGTTTTCACACCCTTGTAAATGGTGGTTTGTTCTCCTCCCCAACCAATGTGGAACATCACAATCCATCCCCCTTCGGGGCCCAGCGTCTTCGCTGACATTCTTTCCTTTCTCTAATCGATGTGGGGTCGCCCCCAAATCCACCCCCTTTGGGGCCCAGCGTCCTTATTGACACACCACCTTGTGGCTACCCCACATCGTCTGGCACACCGCCTTGTGTCTACCCCCATTCGGGGAATAGTGAGAAGGCTAGCACGTCGTCAGTGTCTGGCTCTGATACCATTTGTAATGACCCAAATCCACCGCTAGTAGATATTATCCTCTTTGGGCTTTTTCTTTGGGCTTCCCCTCAAGACTTTAAAACGCGTCCTCTAGACGGAAGGTTTCCGCACATTGATTTGTTCTTCTCTCCCACCAATGTGGGACATCACATATTTAGTTGATTTATTCATATTTTATTTGAATTATGTTACTCAAATTAAAATTTTTAAAACATCATGGACATATATTGTTTAATATTATGTATTTAAATTATAATTTTGATTAATTTCTGACTAGGTAGATTAATTGATTATATTAATAAAATTTTAGACGTTTTTAATAATCTCTTGATTTTATATTTTGTATTAAAAATTGGCTAACCAATAAAATGCTTTATATGTATTTTGTTTTATCACTAACTAAATTTACCCTAAAAATATATATATTTTCATCCCAACTAAAATAAGATTTAATATTCGGAAATTAAAAAAAAAAAAAAAAAAAGAAATTAAAAGAGATTTTTTATGGGAGTTGAAAAAAGCTTAGCCATATATAGAGAAATTGGATGAAAAAAGAAAAAAAGAATTATAAAAAAGGAGTCTGGACCGGTTAGCGCACATAACTGTACAACCGGTAATTGGGTAAAGCAAAGCTGCCACGTGGACACCCTCACCCAAGGATAAACCCAAAATTCCTTCCTTGGTGACGTGTACTTTTAACTGAAAACTTCGTATAAATACCCCTTTCGCCCCACTGCGGTATTTGCCCTCATTTGTTTTTTTTTTTTTTTTCCTTTTTCCGGTTTTCTTTTTCGCTCTCTTTCTCAGACTCTCAACCGGCAAGAACAAGCAGACAAATTCGGATCGGGGTCCGATAATCCGGCGTCTTTCTGATCTAGGGTTTTCCCTTTCCTTTCACATTCCAATTTGTTCTTGATATTCACTCTCCGTTGCTGTGATTTGGAGTTCCGATTCGTGTCTCCTGTCTTGGCTCGAGATCCGGGCCAAGCACAGAAGAATACCACTCCTACAAGTGTTTTCTTTCGGTTCATTGCGTCTCCCAGTGCTCGCCGATAGGTTCTCTCTCTCTCTCTCTCTCTCTCTCTCTCACGCGTGTGCGCTTTTGTGTGTTTGATGTTGACTGTTTCTTTTATTTATTTGTTTGGGAGGAACTGGAAGAATGGAGGATGCAGTGATTGTTTTTTTCTTTTTCCCTTAGTTGGAACTTTGTAATTATGAATCTTGTGGAAATGAAGTGGCCGTTGCTTCATAGGTTTAGTTTATGTATTTTATTTTGAACTTCGTTCATCCTCCGTTTCTCAGTTGTCCAAGGTTTAATTTCAATCTGTTGTGTGTGAATCCATATTTGTGTGTGTGGACGCGGTCTTGGGGGCGCATACTTCTGTTTCTTGGGAATCTTCCTTTTTTTTTTTTTTTTCCCTTTTTTCTAATCGAATTTTTATTTAATAGATTTCTACTCAGTTTGTGGTGTGCTTTTGGTTACTATATCGTACCATCTGGGTAGGATGCATTTTTATTTTTTAGCATGAGACGGATGTAGAGGTGAAGCCGTTTATATAAATGCATATTTTAATCATCGACTTTATTTTTCAATTTTTGCTGTATGTATGTGCATTTTTTCCCCTCTGAATTATAATTAACATGTAGGTACCCGCATCTCCAGCATAAATGGCCTCGAATGAAGGATTTCTGACTGAAGAGCAGCGGGAAGTGCTGAAAATAGCAACTCAGAATGTGGATATTTTATCATCCTCTCCAAATTCTCCCAAAAGCTCACTTCCTGAATATCGTATAAAAGCCCCTTCTGGTGGGAACGTCCCGGCACCTGGAGCTAATGTGAAGCACGTGTGTAGATCTAACTCTGGGAAGTATATTAGGGTGAAAAAGGGTGAGTTCATCTGACATTATTGTAGTCTTGATTTATGTATTTGAATTGATACTGAATGTCGAAGTACATATTTTTGCTGTTCTGAATGTTTTATATAATTATTTGATATGATTTTTAACTGTATCAGTTTCTTTTTATCCTTACACATTGTTAGGATATTTCTGCAGTTTACAGTTAAAATCATGATTATTAGAACTTGACGATTAATGCTTTTGTGTGCATGATTTCATTAATACAAAAAAGAAAACATAAAAGAAATATAATGCAGATTGCTTCCAAGTCTGCTTTCCCACCCATAGAATTTAAATCTATTTTCAGCCTTGCCTGTGAAACATTTCCCTTCGCCTTTCTCCTTAGCCATCTTCATTTTCATTTCTGGTTCTGTAGTGAACAATCCAATGGTTTTGAAATCTTACCTTGTTAAATTATATACACGAGACTATTTCTATTTTTAGATGTAATTTAAGCAGCTTAACCTGTTCTTACTGTTTTAACCACTAGTGTATATACTGTTGTTAGCAGATGGGGCTGGTGGAAAGGGCACCTGGGGTAAATTGCTTGACACTGATGATGATTCTCATACTGACAGAAATGATCCTAACTATGACAGTGGCGAGGTAATAACAATATTGAGTTGGACTTCATTTTCTGATATTGTGTATGATTGCCCAATATAACGCATATGCACGTCTGTCCTATGATGAACCTAAGTCCCAGAGAAAATAGCATACCCAATTATTAAGGTTTGAGGTACGATGGTCGCAACTTGTGATGCTAATGGTACTTGCACGATTGCCCATGTACTGCCTAACATATGGACTGGTAATAGTACACACGCTAGTGGAATTGTATTTGGTGGATTGAGATTGATGGAGAAGCTTTTAATTTATTATTCTTTCCAAACCTAAATGTTTGTATTGACATTTCCTCTTTAATAGGAACGATATCAACTTGTTGGGTCGACTGCATCAGATCCCTTAGATAATTATAAGAAATCTGTTGTATCTATTATAGAGGAATACTTTAGCACTGGTGACGTGGAATTGGCTGCATTTGATCTTGGAGATCTAGGCTCAAGTAACTATCATCCTTACTTTATTAAACGGCTAGTATCTATGGCAATGGACAGACATGATAAGGAGAAGGAAATGGCTTCAGTTCTGCTATCAGCTTTGTATGCCGATGTTATCTGTCCTGCCCATATAAGAGATGGATTTTTTATGTTACTTGAATCTGCTGATGATCTTGCTGTCGATATACCAGATGCAGCTGATATCCTTGCTTTGTTCTTAGCTCGTGCTGTAGTTGATGACATACTTCCCTTAGCATTTCTAGCCAGGGCAAGGAAGGCATTGTTGGAACCATCCAAAGGAACTCAGGCTATCCAAACTGCCGAGAAGAGCTATCTCTCTGCTCCACATCATGCCGAACTTGTGGAGAAAAAATGGGGAGGCAGCACACATTTTACAGTTGAGGAAGTGAAGAAAAAGATAGCATATCTCTTAAGGGAATATGTTGAGAATGGAGATACCATCGAGGCTTGCAGATGCATAAGGCAGTTAAGCGTTTCATTCTTTCATCATGAGGTTGTGAAGAGGGCTTTGATTCTTGCCATGGAGATCCGAAAAGCAGAACCCCTGATTCTGAAGCTTCTGAATGAAGCTGCTGAAGAAGGTCTGATAAGCTCAAGTCAAATGATTAAGGGGTTTTCTAGGCTGGCGGAGAGCCTTGACGACCTTGCTCTTGATATACCATTGGCAAAATCGTTGTTTGAATCGTTGGTCCCGAGGGCCATATCTGAAGGGTGGCTCGATGCTTCCTTCATGAAATCTTCGGATGAAGATATAGATGTTGGATCTACAGATGAAAAGTTGAGGCGCTATAAGGAAGAGGTTGTAACTATAATTCATGAATATTTTCTTTCAGATGACATTCCTGAATTAATAAGAAGCCTAGAAGATCTTGGTGCACCCGAGTATAATCCAATCTTTTTGAAGAGGCTGATTACACTTGCAATGGATAGGAAAAACAGAGAAAAAGAAATGGCTTCAGTGCTCCTTTCAGTTCTTCACATTGAGATATTTTCTACAGAGGATATAGTCAATGGTTTTGTAATGCTACTTGAGTCTGCAGAAGATACAGCCCTAGACATTTTGGATGCATCAAATGAGCTTGCTCTCTTTCTAGCCAGAGCTGTGATTGACGACGTCTTGGCTCCTCTAAATCTCGAGGATATCGCTTGTAGGTTGATCCCAAATTGTACAGGTAGTGAAACTGTTCGAATGGCCCGGTCATTAATTGCAGCTCGGCACGCTGGTGAGCGGCTTTTACGATGCTGGGGTGGTGGAACTGGCTGGGCAGTAGAGGATGCAAAGGACAAGATTCAGAAGCTCTTAGAGGAGTACGAAAGTGGAGGAGTTGTGAGTGAAGCTCTTCAGTGCATCCGTGATCTAGGGATGCCTTTCTTCAACCATGAGGTTGTGAAGAAGGCATTGGTTATGGCCATGGAGAAGAAGAACGACAGGATTCTAGATCTTCTACAGGAATGCTTCAATGTTGGTCTGATCACCATCAACCAGATGACCAAAGGCTTCTCTAGGATCAAAGACAGCCTCGACGATCTCGCACTCGACATTCCAAATGCAAGCAAGAAATTCACTTCCTATGTGGAGCACGCCCAAAAGAAAGGATGGCTTTTACCATCCTCCTCCTTCGGATCATCTGGTGATGCAGCAGATTCTTCAGTGCTCTTGGCTGCAGCTTCCTGAGGGAAAAGAACAGAGTTTTAGATTGTTAAATCTCTTCTACACCGTTTCGAAGCGCCACGAGCTCTCCTCTGCTGCCTGCTTTGACTCATCTTAAGGTAGAATAGTAGATCAGATAATGATGATGGGATCTTTTCCTTCCTTACTTCTTCCTCCTCGTGATGATGGTCTTACTTTAGCAGAGGCCTGATAAGGAGATAATAAATATGATGATCCTTTGCCATTGTATAAAAATCTCGGCTTCTGCTTCTTTTTTTTCTCCTTTTTTCTTCACTGTTCTTCAGAACTTTAGGGGTAAGTGTTGTGATATGATGTTGTTTAGACAGGATCTTTTATATCCATAATATGCTCTTCTGCTGCTGCTGCTGCTTCGCACAACATGGAAACAAAGGGTTGATGGTGGTGGACAGTACTTTTCACTAAATCATTACTAATTTTCTTCTCGTGCTTTTTTTCTTCTCTTTTGTTTATTTTTGTATTAGGCCTTTCAATTACGGGCATGCTTTTTCTTCCATGTAAATGCCCTTTTTTGTTTGGTCCTCGAGATTGAGTTCACAGAGTTATGGAGATTTAATCTACTTTTCTTCGGGTTTCATCTTTATTCTTAATTCATTAGATCAATTCATTAGATCATCGACTAAGTTACATTTTTAATGAACTTCTACATTCTAAAATTGTAAATTAGGAGTCGAGATTCGATTAAGGGGAGGCGCATTTTGTTCGAGGGGAGGTGTTAGATGATGAAAGTCCTACCTCGGCTAATATAGGGAATGATCATGAGTTTATAATCAAGGAATACTCTCTCCATTGGTACGAGACCTTTTGGGGGAAGCCCAAAGCAAAATCATGAGATGTTGACGCATTTTGTTCGAAGGGAGGTGAAGGAAAACTCTCTATTGGTACGAGATCTTTTGGGAAAGCTCAAAGCAAAGTCATGAGAGCTCATGCTCAAAGTGGATAATATCATACTATTGTGGAGAGTCGTATGTCTTAATGTCATGATTTGTGATGTAATTTATTTAAGTTTTTGGTATTTAATACTTAGATGGTATGAGAAAATATAAATAAATTGAGCTGTGAACCTTATTTCAGTCATCAGGTTGACCTAACAATGTTTATTTGGACAACTTGATCGACATTTTTCGATTTCAAAAAAATTAACTCGATCCTAGCTACAAACAACCAAACAACCCTTGTTTGGATTGAATGATCAGATGGTTCGTGTTCTATGAACATGTGTCTAAACAACCAACTCTAGCTACGAACAATTTTTATAGTTTGGGTTGAATGATCATATGTTTGAATTGTATGAACACTCCGGTTACTCGACAAAAGGGGAAAAAATAATAATAAAGAAATTCTTAACCACGTCACCTTAATTTTTTCTTTAATCCTGCGTTAAAATTACACCAAAAATGTCAGCAAGCGTAAGTCGGTGCAGGTTGTTTCCGCATCCAAACAGCGGCTAAGCAATCCGCGCAACCAAACAAGGGTCTTCTTCTTTCATTCTTTACTTCTTTCGCGTCGACGGTCGCGCCACAAAGTCTTTAAGCGCCGAAAAGCTCCAGCTGCTCCCAAAATGCCTCTCAAGACAGAACATGGAGCATCGGACAGCTCCCTCGACGAGCACTCGAAGGCGGCCCATTCTTCTAAAGTCGTTGTTCTTGCTGACCTCAATGTTGATCCTCCAGAAATGGACGACGACAGTTCCGTTCACGTTTCAGCTTCGACTATCTCTAGGTTACTTTCTTTTTTATACTCTGTCTACTTTTTTAATCGAATTTGGAAATTTTTGGTAGCGTTTACCCCTTTTGGTACATAAAATTTCCTTGCTAGGGAGTCCTGGTTTTAATTGTGGTCTATTTACTCTTGAAGAACCAAAATTGTACCGGCAAACTGTTGAGCGGTTTGTTTCTTGTTTTTCGATCGAGAGTAGTTAAGGTTCTGTTAACAGTCTAATTAAAACTAGAAAAACATAGTACAAAATAAGTTGCTGACCTTCTTGCTAATGATTCGGAGGTACTTTGAGAAAGTGTATTCGTCCTTACCTGCTAATCAAATTATCTTTTAAAGTTGGATTTCTGTAATGGATGTTGTGAATTGTGAATCAAGGCTTATGAAACGAAGAAAATGTGTCAAAATAATGCTTCATCGACTGTCTTTGTTTTGATCAGCAAGGTACCGCATGAACTCATTAGTACTGTTATTTTGGATGGAACATGCATTCCACCCAAAACCATGTAAAATTGGAGGGAGCACTAGTTACTAGGAGTTCAAACCCAAACATGAGATCAGCTGGATAACGAGTTATCTTACTAGACATGACAAAAGATTAAGATAATTGCAGAAGTCACTGTAATCAAGAAGCTCAAAAGGCTCTCATTGTTTAAAATTTTCTTGCAAACCTCATCAAAATTCCTTTCAGTGAAACGTCCTAAAATCTTCCCCTCCATTAAACCCCAAACAAAAAGGTTAAAGACAGTGTGACGGCATATGATCTTAAGCCTCTTCGTGAGGTTCAGCTGTATCATTAGGGGCCCTCCAAGGTAAGGCAAAATACCAAATTTGGGAACTGAAATATAATCAAGGTTTTTTACTTTCTTTGTCCCAGAAAAAGGTCCATTTTAGGGTTTGAGGTTTTCCTATTGGTTAGTACCTACTCAAAATTATTGTAATAAATTTTTGTGGCTTCTTGTTAAAAATAAGCGTGTGATTTTAGGTTATCTGTGGATGAGAGCAATCAAGACAAAACTGTGGCAATTTGCAAGGATACTAATACAATGGAAGTTGAAGGTAGACATGTAAGCAAAATAGGGAAGTGCCGTTCAAGAAACAATAAGGTAGAGTACTCTCTTGATTCTGCAGCTGATGCAGATGGTGATCAACATGGTCAAGGTGTTTCAACTTCACGCGAAGAAAAAGTCAGCAGCCTCAAAACTGTGAGTTTTGTCAACATTTGGTTTTCTTCTCATTTTAACCTTTGTTTTCTGTATATCACCTGCTTCCTTTGCTGTTGTATTTCCTGCATCTTCGATATGATGCATTCTATTGCTTGCCATGTGAAAAGGTGGTTTCAAAAATCTTGTGTGCATGTAAACCTTGTAAGAACGGCCAGCTATTTCTTAACTTAAGACCTCTATCAGACAAGTTTACATCTAATTTTTGCATGCATATAATTTTTTTGGCTCATGGGCTGCTTCTTTCGAATTGTACGACTAAAATTATGTTTTGGTTTGTGAGCTGGGGAAAATCAGATTTTTGGATGGTTAATGGGGGCGCCCTTTTTCTTTCCCATATTTCAGACTTGTCCTTTTGGATGGTAAGTAGTTTTCTTTAAGACGTATCACAGGATAAAGGTAAAGACACAGGCCACTGCTGCCAAAGGTCAAAGAGATTGAAATACCAATAATAACAGTCACCATGTAGTTTGATCCCTTTGTTCTTTCAGCAGTTTGTTTGATCTGGGTTTTGTCCAGGGTTTTTTTGTGGCAGGTTTTGTTATATTTCCTTCATATCTTTTTATTTCTCAAGAAGATGCCTTATCGTTTCAAGGTTTGGTTTTGGTCTTGTTGGTCTGGTTACTGGGTTTTCTCTGGCTTTTCATGGATCTTCCTTTTTCCTTTTTGGTTGGCGTGTTTGGTGTGGTGGGCGCAGCATGTTATGGGACTTTTCTGTCTCATATTGGTGGTTTTAGCTTGTTGCAAATTCTGGAGTTCGTTTTTGTTTGGATTTAAAGCATCTTTGCAAGAAATTTTCTCCTTTGGTTGGATCGCCTTGAAACTGTTAAGTTTGCAGTCTGATTTTTTTTGGCAAGCATTTTTGGTAGAAGCTATTTTAGGGGCTTATTGTCTTAAGCTGGTGGATTTTTGCATCTTTGGGAGTTTTTTTTGGAGCTTTGTTTGCGAATCTTGCAAGTTTCTTCTGCAGGATATTTGTTTATTTTGGAATGTTTTTTCTTTCTTCTACGTGGAGTTTGTATCTTTTGAATTTTAGTATCTTTTTTTATTTTATTTTATTTTTAAAAGACGATTGCTTATGCAGTTTGATCTCCTGAAGGATCAGTGTACGGAGTGTTAACTTTTTTTGATTAACTTAAATGATGGAAAACTCTTGGTCTCTCTTCTTTGCCCTGCAATTTGGATACATGTATTATTTGAATCCTTGACTCTTTCTCTGGCTGGTCATTCAGGTAGGTTCTTACAAATCTTGTTTTTTCCTTTCTCAGTGAACATGGGGAATATTTATTCTTAACTTCATAATAGATTTTGTTTAAGTATGCCCTTGTAGCTTCTTTTAGGTAAATCTTTCTCTGTCTGATTTTGTTGATGAAATTGTTCCAAATAAAAATGTATTGTTGCACTTGGGTATCCTTTTCTCTTGCAGAAATTCAATCAAATTGTGTATTTATAGTCTTCTATGTTATCCATTTGTTTTCAAAGCTTCGCTTAAATGTTGAAGCTTATTCTGTATTCAATACATACATCCACGGCCACATCTCACTCCCCTCACCCCACAACCAAGTACTCAGGATGTGACTTCTTATTTACCTTGATTATTGGAATGCCTGCCTGTAGGGGTTAGTTCATGTAGCAAGAAAGATGCCAAAAAATGCTCACGCTCATTTCATTCTTGGCCTAATGTATCAGAGGTTGGGCCAGCCACAAAAGGTAGCTTGGCTTGCACACCATACTTGTTTTGGTTAATTTTCTTGTTCTATTATTAATTAAAACTGTGGTACTCTTTCAGGCTGTTTCAGCATATGAGAAGGCAGAGGAAATCTTACTCCAAAGTGATGTTGAGATTCACAGGCCAGAGTTGCTCTCATTGGTCCAAACTCATCATGCACAGGTTACATTTTATATCCATGTTCAACCTTACCTCTCTCCTCTTACGGTATACTTCGTCTCTATTTGTAAATAATAGATATTACCAACCTGATTATGCTCACCTGTTCTATGAACTGTCTAGTGTCTCCTTCTAGAAAGTGCAGCAGGGGATAATAGTTCAGACAAAGAACTTGATCAAGAGGAGCTTGACGAGATTCTTTCTAAACTTAAGCATTCAATTCAATCTGATGTTAGACAGGCAGCTATGTGGAATACCCTAGGCTTGATACTTCTTTCTACTGGTCGAGTGAAGGTGCATGTTTATTACTATTCACTTCCGTGGTTGCTCTCCTTTTAGAAACTAATGTGGACTCATGTTAATATGTCCAGAGTGCCCTTTCAGTGTTATCATCCCTGTTGGCCATTGTCCCTAACAACTATGATTGCCTTGGAAACCTTGGAATTGCTTATCTTCAAAGGTATATCAACAATCGTCCATGCTTGTCTGAAATCTAACTTTCATGCGTCTCTTCAGGTTTTTCTAACTTCAGTTCCAGTAAATGTTGAGGAGTTAGGGAACCAATACTAGAACTTGAAAAAATAAGCAACTGAAGGCAGTATACTCGACAAAATTGATTTGTACACCAATAAACATTAGTGATGATGCAAATGAGATAATCATGGAATTAATGCTAAAACCCATTGCTTCGTTAAAGTTAATATATGCATGTTCAATTGACAATTCTCGAATTACGCAGAAGGTCCTAAGCTTTCTTTATAGTCAGGCATGCTTCTTACTTCCAATTTTTTCCCTAAGAAATACAGTATCCTTACTGGCTTTGCACATAACAATTATCCTATGGCTATTTGTTAATTGGATAATTTTGAGTACTTTCGATGCTGTGCATGTATAATCACTTGTATGCCTTTTTGCATGTCCTGTCATTGTCGATAGTTAGTACAAGAAGTTCAGGCCTTGAGAATGTGCCAATTGGATTAATGCTATCATACTAAGTACATGCTACTGTTGGATATATGTTGTAGTGGAAACATGGAACTATCAGAAAAATGTTTTCAAGAATTGATCCTGAAAGATCAAAATCATCCTGCTGCTCTCATCAACTATGCTGCTTTTCTCTTGTGCAAGTATGGTTCTACTGTTGTAGGTATGTGCTTGAGGTGGTTTGTTTGTTTGTTAGAGAATTTACTTATGAAAAGGACATTGTTGTCGTTTTCCCTCTTATTTTGTAAATATTTTGAATGGGTTCGGTCATCACCTTTTTCTTTCCCCTTTTTTGGCCTACTTATTAGAACCTTAATTAGTTTGTGTTTCCCCATACGCAAAAAGTACTCATTCTTCTAAATTTTAAGGTGCTGGAGCAAATGCTGGTGAAGGTGGTGTTGATGAGAAGGTTGTAGGTATGAATGTTGCAAAGGAATGTTTGCTAGCGACTCTAAAGGTAGATCCAAAAGCAGCACATGCCTGGGCAAATCTTGCTAATGTGTATTTTGTGACTGGGGACCACAGAAGTTCTGCCAAGTGCTTGGAGAAGGTGCTCATGGATCTCTATTCTTTGGGATAAGGTTTTCTTCTCATGTCGTCTAGTTTTGTGGAAAAGATGGGATATTCAGTCTTTACCGGAAACCTTTGTAGAACTTTACCTTGTGTATGCATGGCTGTATGAATTCATTAATAGAAGGGTCTTGATGTTTTGGCCTCAAATTAGCTAATTCTCTCTCCTCTTGTAAATACCCAACAGGTAGCAAAACTGGAGCCAAATTGCATGGCTATGAGATATTCTGTTGCTATGCACCGGCTTAAGGATGCAGAAAGGTCTCAAGATCGTAGTGAGCAGCTCTCCTGGGCTGGAAATGAAATGGCCTCAATTATTAGAGATGGAGATGGCTTGACAATCGATCATCCTGTAGCATGGGCTGGGCTTTCCATGGTTCACAAGGCTCAGCATGAGATTGCTTCTGGATTTCGTACAGATCAAAGTGAACTGAGAGAAGTGGAAGAACACGCCGTCTACAGTTTATATCAGGTATCAATCTCTGGTTCTGAACGTATCTTTTGTCTAACCAAGCTACTAGAAAGTATGCTTATAATCATGCTTGGCCCTAAATTATCATTTGGTCTATGTTGGAACGGAAGCTGACAATATTTATTCGGTACGATATTGATGGTGATTGGACTTTTGAAGATCTCTTGTATGCTAATTATCATTTGGAAATCCCCATTTTGATAGCCTTGACTATTCTTTAATGAAAGATACAGCCTTAGCTTTGTTGTTGGTCCCCAATCGTCCACCTTGACCCATACAAGTGTTTTAGAAACACAATTTTTTTTATAAGCTCTTAGTCGGCTATCGAATTTTTATTCTTTTTATAACGTATAGCTTTTCGTCTTACCAAAAGGCTTTTGAAGGAATGAAAACCAAGGACTTCGTATCCATTCATTTCAATGTGGTTTCATGTTGTTCAACTATGAGATCCCACGTCGATTGGAGAGGGGAACAAAACATTTCTTATAAAGGTGTGGAAACCTCTCATTATCAGACGTGTTTTAAAACTGTGAGGCTGACAGCGATACGTAACAAACCAAAGCGAATAATATCAACTAGCGGTGAGCTTGAGCCGTTACAAATGATTTTAAAGCCAGACACCAAGCGGTGTGCCAGCGACGACGCCGGGCCTCTAAGGGGGGTGGATTGTGAGATCCACATCGGTTGGAGAGAGGAACGAAACATTTTTTATAAGGGTGTGGAAACCTCTCCATAGCAGATGCGTTTTAAAACTGTGAGGCTGACGGCAGTACGTAATGGGCCAAAGTAGACAATATTTACTAGCGGTGGGCTTAGGCTGTTACATCAACTGCCGAGTACTTGGATCACAACTTTTGTTATTTCCAGCTCTATGAATCTAGTTTTTTGGAATAATACAAGGAGCAAAGCAGCCTACTGATAGGAAAATTACATTTTTGTGGCAAATCTTTATACATTGTTTTAATTTTGAAAGTCTACAATAATATATTTCCATCTTCTATTATTGATGTTCTTGTTAGATTGATGGTGGGTATTGCGTTACTCTTAACCTATAGGGAATAGCTGAGGACCCAGATGATGCTGTTCAGTGGCATCAATTCGGCCTCCACAGTCTCTGTACACGAGAATTTAAAACATCACAAAGATACCTCAAAGCTGCAATTGCTCGCTTTAAGAACTGTAGCTATGCATGGTCAAACCTAGGTATGTCAATACAATTTAACGTCGATTTTAGTAAATCTCTTGGATCTCCGTCTCTCATTAGTCAATCGTGTTCCATATTTTTGTATCGTTAGGTATCTCGTTGCAACTCTCAGACAACCCGACACAGGCCGAAGAAGTATACAAGAAAGCTTTGTCATTGGTGGCCACAGAACAAGCACATTCCGTATTTTGCAACCTCGGAAATCTGTATCGACAGCAAAAACAGTATGAACGTGCCAAAGCTATGTTCTCAAAGTCTCTGGAACTGCAACCTGGTTATGCTCCTGCATTTAACAATCTAGGATTAGTGTTTATTGCAGAGGGTCGATGGGAGGAGGCTAAGTATTGTTTTGAGAAAGCTCTTGAGGCTGATCCATTGCTCGATTCAGCTAAGTCGAATTTGATTAAAACAGTAGCGGTATCTCGATTATGTAATAGCTTATCATCGTGTCGTGTTAAAGATTGAAACCTTTGCCATTGGCTTCATCCTCATTAGATTAGGATGTAGAATATACATGATATTTCTTACAAGGAAATGTAAAAGCAGCATTTACTGAATGAAGATGCTTCCTGGATATATCTCCCCAGGCTGTACTTCCTTGATGGGAACCAATGTGTTCATCAGGACCATTGGTTCAGTTAGGTTAGTTTCTAATATATTTGATTCTCACTCGCAAACTCTTCGGTTCTATAGTTCATAAAACTTAGGTTCTCGTCTCTTCGGTTCTATAGTTCATAAAACTTAGGTTCTCTTCTGTACCTGATTGTGGTTAGGACCTGATTGTGGTTAGGATGAATTCCTGAATTTTGAAGTTTGCGTATATCTAATGTTTAAATTTCAAAATTACTGGTTCAAAATTTTATCATAAATTTTGAATTTAAAAATTCAAACACCAAAAATAAAAAATAAGTAAATTTTTTGGAGTTACCTAATAGCTATGAGGTAATTTTAAATTTTATACATTCTCGAAATTAAATTCTTTTAATTAGATCATTTCATTAATTTTTTTTTTTAATATTTATCAACAAGAATATAACGTGCGATCAAGTTATTGTCGTGTTAAAATATTTGAACAATGTACGATATCACTACATTTCATACCTTGTCGTAAGCTATTGTTTATAATATGTTTTTAACTATTAGTTTGGTCCGGTTGTTTTAGATTGAAGTTTGTTCTTCGTTAGTCGAGGGCAACCGTTTCCGACTAGATTTTTTTAAATTCAATTCAAATATATGGATATTCATTCTTTCCAATAAAAATATTGTTTTCATAAAAAATAAAATATTTGAATTGTGGGATGTAATTCGAAATAATTTCTGCCCAATTATAATAATCCATTAAAGATTTAACCCAATAAAAAAAAAAAAAAAAAAAAAAAAAACCCTAAGAGATTAAAATTTAGACTAAACATAAATAAATAATTTTAATATTAACCTAACAAAAATTAAGAACCAAATCGAAAATTTTAGAAATCAAAAACAAATTTGTAGATTTTGCAAAAAGAAAAACAATATATAAATAATTTGTCATCAAGGCCCTGGAGTTGAACGACGTCAATGTTACCAGTGGTGGGCTGTGACTGTGAGTGAAAGGCTTTAGAAAGACCAGAAGCTCCCGCGAAGTATATACCGCCATTGGAGGTCAGCGAAGGATGAAGCGCTTCTTTAAACCAATAGAGAAGGAAGGGTCTTCGAAGAAGGCGGCTCTCACACCTTCACTGAAAGATGGTGATGATTCGGAAGCATCAGTGTCGGACAAGAAAGAGCCTCTTAAGTTTATAACTTGGAATGCAAATAGTTTACTTCTCAGAGTTAAAAACGACTGGCCGGAATTCACCAAGTTTGTTACCAATTTTGATCCGGATATTATTGCCATACAAGTGAGTTTTGCGTCAATGCCCTCTCTGCTTTACCTTGTGCGAAGTTTGTAGACGCTGATGTTTGATCTCTTTTCACTTGGCTTTGGCTGTTCTGTGAATTTTCATGAATGTGTGTTTCAGGATGTTAGGCTGTACACTAGTTGGGATCATGCAAGATATTTGAATAGTAAATGCGAGTTCTTATAATTCTTAATGGGCTGTGAGAAAATGATAATTCCTGGAATGTGCTGGTTCACTTGCTTAGGTCTCGCATGATGTACATTTCTTTTATTCTTTTGACTGCAAGAAATTAGTAATTCAAGTTACTGAATGTGTTGTTGTAGTTGCTTAGCTTGGCATGTTTTATATCTTCTTTCTCTGTCCCTCTCTCTTCTTTAAGGAAGTTCATGCATTAGCTCTCAAAAAAGTTATGACATTGAAAATCCTGTTAATGATTTTCTTATAAGATGGGTGTGGGTCATCTGCACTTGGTGATGACATTTTGATGTTTTATTACAGTAGGATTGTTACTTGAGTTTTTTCACAAGGTACGTTTGAAGGTCAGCTGTAGTTCTAGTTTCAGGACCCTGTACCACATGCACACAGAAGATGAACTACATTGACTCTAAAAGAAATGTAGAAGAAAGAGAACAGAAATTTCGGGAGACCTTAAGCATAAGATAAAATGAAGACTGAAAAATGCTCTCCTTTGAGCTGAAATTAGGAGGAATAGCTATAGAACTCCCTGGTAACTTGCAACCGATTCAAAATGTGAAACCATCATTCAATTCCAAATTTGTGTTTTAGATTATCTTTCTGAATGGTATAGGATAATTATCCTATTTTTCTCCCCCAAAATCTCCTTTAAATAGCCAAAATAGTCCTCATGACCTATATAGGTCATCCCCACTTCATAGGTGAAAGAAAAGTGAATGATTATGCAAGAAATATCTTTGAGGATTGAAGCATAGGGAGGGTCGTAGAGATTTTAGTTTTGAAGTAGGTGGCATCAATTGAATCATTAGATAAGTTTATAGGGGACTGTCTTAATTTCATTTCCCACCGTCTAGGATTTAACAACCATATGGACCTGTATGGACTGCAGTTAAGCAGATCAGTTATTTATTTGATGAATCCATCTGATACTGAGTTCTTTATTCTAGTGCTCCATCTGACGTATTATCTTGTAGAACTACATAAGACTCAAATTATCCACTTACATGGGCTGTAACCTTATCATCGACTATGTTTACACGCTAGGAAGTAAGGATTCCTGCAGCAGGTTCAAAAGGTGCATCTAAAAACCAAGGAGAATTGAAAGATGACACAAGTACATCACGGGAAGAGAAGCAGGTAACATTTTCCTCATGTTACTTTTTATTAATTGAGGCTTCTGAATGAGTGAGAAAGTTTGATATATCAAGCAGAAAAGAAAGACGAATGAGTGTCGAACACATTGAATTTAGTCTTGTTCTGTGCATTTATCAAGTTCTTACATGAATAAGCTTGTCAAGTAAAGCATGTGAAGATTGGTTACAAAACTTAATTGATCAAGTTTATGAACTAATAATAATCCAATTGATGAAAAGAAGAGAAAAAATGATTTATTTTTATTACTTTTGTAATTTTAAGGCATAGAGTTACAGTAATTCTTTAATTATCTAGATGAGTTGGAAGCCTATTGGGTGCCTTGAAATTCTGATCTAACTGAAATTTTATTTCATATCTTGGGGGATTTGTAGGTGAGTTATAGTTGTTTTCAATTTGGCTGATAAATCAGTGTTCTTGGTGGAAAATTATGATTATTACTTATAAAGCAACCCTAAAATCATGCAGATGCTGATGCGTGCTCTTTCCAGTCCACCATTTGCAAATTATCGTGTTTGGTGGTCTCTTTCAGATTCCAAGTATGCTGGAACTGCATTGTTTATAAAAAAGTGTTTTCAACCAAAAAAGGTTTTCTTCAATCTGGACAGAATAGGTATCTTCTCTCCGTGATGTATTGTAACATTTTATGTAGTGTTTTTCTATTGATGCATTAATGCATTGATTTTCTATTTGAGGAGTTGCATTGATGCATTCAATGTCCTGTTCTCTTATTGATGGATTGATGCATTCAATGTCCTGTTCTCTTAATGATTTATTGACTCATACAATGTGTATGACAAAGAACCAGTTTGTGGGATATTTAATCTGTTATTTCACATCTGTACAAGGAATAGCAATTAAATCATACAGGTGTCCCTTTTTGTAGCTTCAAAGCATGAAGTGGATGGTCGTGTAATTTTAGCTGAATTCGAGGCATTTCGTTTATTGAATACATATTCACCAAATAATGGATGGAAGGAAGAGGAGAACTCTTTTAAGAGGAGAAGAAAATGGGATAAGAGAATGTTGGAATTTGTTATCCAATCTTCTGATAAGCCTCTTATATGGTGCGGTGACCTAAATGTTAGGTAAGAGTTCTTGATTAAGTTGAAGGATGGTCCATGTCATGAACTTTCAATTTCTTTCATATATATTGACATCTATGTAGACTATGTTCTATCCATCATTCAAGGCCAAGCTATTTATGTGCTTCTATCTTGGTTATTGCTACCAGTTATCAGTCACAGGATATTGTTCTACCTTCATGAATCAAGCTTAACTCACTTCTTAATTTGGCTTATAATCTTGCTTAGTAATTCATCAGTAACAATGAGCAATGCCTGTAGATCCAAATTTGTCTCGAAAAGAAAGAAAACCGTTTAAAAACTCATATTATGCAAAATTCTTTAATAAATTTCACGAAGAAATAAAAGTTCAAAGAGTTACATGCTAAAAAAGTAGCCAAAAGGATCAAGCATCTGAAGGAAATTGCTTACCCTGTTCAAATTAACACTTATCTACAAGAGTATACCACTCCAACTGTTGGTAATATAAAATAGTGGAATATTCCCAATGGATGGTATTTGGATTTGCTGATTTTGTTGCATTAAATTTATTGTGCAGTCATGAAGATATTGATGTGAGCCATCCAGAGTTTTTCAGCGCAGCAAAACTTAATGGGTACATACCCCCAAATAAGGAGGTACAAGCTTGTCATGTAGAGCTCTGCCATATTCTTTTCCCGTAGAATTTCCATAAATGGTTCTCTGTTTCTCTATTAATACCAGCGAACTTTTTTTTCAAAAGAGCCGGATATACTTATCTATTTCTATTTGGACTTGCATTCATTTAAAAGTATTTAATGTTATTTTGCTAATCATTTGTTTGGCTGTAATATAGAGTATTGAAATGATAGGCACCTATGAGACGATAAAAGTTGTATGATGCTCCCTCTATTGTTGAAGTCGTTGACTAAGGGATGCTATATTTCATGATGAGATAGAGTCGGAACAAGACCGAGAATAAGTCTAGAGTCCTAAATTGTGTTGATTTATCTTAAAGATTCATTTCAATTTTTTTGGTATATTAGTATTGTTTCCTAATATATATTTTTAAAAAATTGTAATTAGAAAAGATCTGAATATCATCTATCACCAGGCGCGGTGCTGTATTCCCAGAATTTAAAAAAAAAAAAAACTGACAATTAGCTTCTTCATGGTGCAGGATTGTGGACAGCCTGGTTTTACCTTGGCTGAAAGGAAGCGTTTCAGTGCCATATTGAAAGAGTATGCAATTTCATAATAAAAGTTCTTTTTATTATTATTATTTATTCTTGCTAGCATTCTCGTAGCATCACTTTATTCTGCTCCTTTTATTATTTTGTTGCTGCTGGTAGGAAGTCCATTTCAAAAGTGAGCTATGTCAAGTTGTTATAACTTACGTCTTTACTTATCCTTTGCAACTTTCACTTCACCTATTTCTATCTCTTCTCTGAACCTTTTGATTTCTAATAAACCCAACAACAAGTTTTATAAATTTTTTATTTGATCCAAGAAAGAAAAAAAATGCCATTCATTTGTAAGTTGGTGAATTGGTTGTATCTTTTGCCTTATGCGTGTATTATTTTCCAGGGGAAAGCTGATAGATGCATATAGATTCCTGCACAAGGAGAAAGACATGGAGCGTGGCTTCTCTTGGTCTGGGAACCCTATTGGAAAGTAAGAAAGATACTGCATGGATTACTACTAATTTAACTATAAATACCTATCTGCTATTTTTGTACTCCGTATTCTTTGGCTTACCAGTTACCATGTAGCGGTTGCTCTACTGTTAAGAGCTGTTAGAGGGTGTTTGACATACCTTTTAAAGTGACTGAAGTACATATTTTCTAAATGACTTGTGTTTGGTTCTAGAGATTTGGGTTTTAGTTTCTACAACTAACACTTTAGTTAGCTCTTGAGGCTTAGAAATTAGTTCGTGGGTTAGCAACTAACCTCCTCGCTCACTGGTGAGCAATGGATTTCCATATGAGCTAGAGGGTGTTCGTGCCCGCCTTGCTCGCTAGTGTTTGATTAGAATTTTAATAAACCGCGGCTAATAGACTTTTGCACGTATTATCCGGGAGGGCATTTAACCTTCTTAGGCATTGCTGTTGCTTCTTGATTAGTATTCTGTGTTGGATGATGAAAGTCCCACATCGGCTAATTTAGGGAATGATCATGGGTTTATAAGTGAGGAATACTAACTCCATTGGTATGAGGCCTTTTGGGGAAGCCTAAAGCAAAGCCATGAGAGCTTATGCTCAAAGTGGACAATATCATACAATTGTGGAGAGTCGTGTTCGTCTAACATTCTGATCTGCAACATAGTAAACAGTCTTCCCATGCTAAAAGACTTTTGCACGTATTAGATTGAATAACATCTTGTAAAAACGAGGAAATGAAAATCGCACTCCCATTGTTTCCTATTTTTATCAAAAAAATGCAGTAAATTCCCAGTCTTTTGAGATCTACGCCAAAATTTGAAATCGTGCTTCCAAGCTGTTTTGTTTTCACTTATATGAAACTTCTGTTGCTTGCTAACGACATGATTACATATCTTTTCAGGTATCGAGGCAAAAGGATGAGAATCGACTATTTCTTAGCTTCCGAGAGTCTGGCAGATAGGATTGTTTCGTGTGAGATGCATGGGCAAGGGATTGAATTACAAGGTGCCCTCTCTTTCTTCTCCATTATAATGTTTCTTCATATAATTCTTGAGCTTAATAGAATTAGCGCCAAATTCGAAATCTCATGACCGGACCTACAATTTTCAAAACAATACTGATGGTTAGATGTTTTGACAAAGTCTATTTATCTAAAGCTAGCTTTACATGCTGTCCATTATTCTTAGAAATCTGACTCATGTAACTTTAGTTATACTTTCATTCACTTCTGGGGTGGGGTTTTCAGGCTCAAGACTTGTCTATTCAAGTTAAGCAAGCCTGGCCTTGATTTAATACAATTTTACTTCCAAATATGCAAACCAAACAATAAAAATTAAGGTTTTTTTGAAACTCATTCCTTCATATAGTTCATTGTATAATTTGGTAAGTTATACTACTCATTCTGAAGCTCCAAACTCATGAACCAACCAACGTCGTCGTCCGGGAAGACGAACAATATGCCTACTCTTATATCTCTCAATACGACCACCTTTGACAGTAGTCTTGATTTCATGTAGGTTTCTACGGAAGTGATCATTGCCCGGTTTCGCTTGAGCTGTCGGAAGCCAGTTCTTGCCCTGAGTCTCAAAAAAGTTAATTACTTCATTAAGTAAGTTATTAGGAGCTTCCTTTTATTGTATGGTTGGCATAGTTGACTCTCTTTTTGGATAGCAACCCTACCTGCAGTATGTGTATGAATACTTCAGATCTGATACTGTAATGCTGCTGGGAATGTTGTTCCATTGGACTCTTTCTTCCCCAAATTTCTCTAGCTCTTGAAGTTCGCTTCTGTTTTTAGGCCACAAAATGGCGCTCTCTCGAGTTTTGTTCTCGGATGGGATTTCTTGGGATAATCACATTTCTACGAAGGCGATTTGGAGTCGTTTTTCATGGGCGTTGCTCCCATGACTGTCTAATGGATTTTTGAACTTTCATTATTATGTCTAGTAAAGTCGGTAGCTTATTAGACACCATGTAAAAAAAAAAAAAATAATAATATATATATATAATATATATTAACACAACCAAATAAATTAAGAATTCACTCAAAAAGCTTTCTTGAAAGTTTAAATATATATTAATTAGGGTTGAATGAAACAAAATGAGAATATTTATAGCAATTTAATTAATGCAGACTTGTAGCCATTCATGTCAATTCTGAAAATACATTATTAAAAATATTTTTTTAAAAAAAAAGACGTTACAAATTTTATTTATTTATAATTTGAGAGCGTTTTGGTATGACTGAACTAATTTTTTAACATTATTTTTATCATATTTTTAGAATTTATTATAAAGTTAAATTATGATATTTGAGATGATAATAAATATTATTAATATACTCATTATATATATATATTTTTTTTAAATAAAACTCAAATGGTATTTAAATAATATTTTAAAGAAAAGAATATTATCTAGCACACCAACTCAATTTCTTTTGCCACTATTTACAAATTATATTATAATTATTATTAGAGGAACTTCCTTTAGCACTATATATTAAATTAATAATTACTTTTTTATATTAAAAAAAAGTTGTAAAGTGGTATGCTACTATCCCACTTATGTTATTAACTTACTCACTAATGACTATTTAGTCTCTTTAGTTAATTTTAAAATTACTTCTTTAGTCAAACTATTTACTCTTAGGCTCCAATGGTACAATCCCTCCGTCACCCATAATGGAAGGGGCGATCTCGTAGTTCTTAGTCTGTGAAGATACGTTGTTAGGTGCTCCATTTTATTTTTCCATTGAGGGCAAACCTAAACCTGTGCTTGAGAGATAGCTGTCTATATATTGATAAGGGGTGTATGGATTCTCGAGAAGAGAGGAGCCGAAGTGGTCCCCCCAGACCGTCCGGATCCCACGAGTGAATAGAAAGTTGGATCTACATTGGATCTCACCTGAATCGACCCATCTATTCCCATAAGGAGAAGTTTGGTTTCAAAGCTTCACTAAAGAATATTGTTATTTCTTTTATATAATTAAAATAATTTAATAATATAGCATAGTCCGGAAGAAAAATAAAAATTATTAAAATTAATACAAATATAAAAACCAAATAAATTAATTGGGTTAAATTAATTATATTTTTCGGTTTCTTATCATAACATGAGAAAAAACAAACAAATAAAATGACAACTAGGATTAGGAAAATGAGACAAAATTGCAATTATGAATTTGTAGAGTCATTTTTGCGAAATAGAAAGTATGGATGGCAAAAGCGTAAATTAATGGGGAAATAAGCGCGATTTTGAGAGCCGTTTGCAAACCCAGAATAAATCCCCCCACTCACATGGGTTTCTACTCCACTCCAACCTCTCACTCTCCTCTGCCCCCAAAATATTAAGTTTTTTTTTTTTTTTTTTTTTTTTTTTTTTTTTTCTTTTTCTTTTCACCTCTGGGTTTTTGTTCTTCTCTTTCCTTTCCTCTGTATGATTGGAGAAACAGGGGAAATTGGATTTGTGAAGATTTCTAGAAGGAAGAGGCAGAGAATTTGAAGCAGCAGGGGATGTGAGGAGGTTGTTCTGTTGTGATTCTGTGGCTTGGTTGAAAATGGGTCTTGCATGAGAAACCTTGCTGCAGTTCACCTTCAACTTCGTATTAATGGCAGCCACGGCTCTGGCGGCGGAGCCGCCGCAAGAGGTATTTTCCTGGCTCAAAACCCTACCTCTGGCTCCTGAATACCACCCGACTTTGGCAGAGTTTCAAGATCCAATTTCATACATTTTCAAGATCGAAAAAGAGGCTTCCAAGTTTGGTATCTGCAAAATTGTGCCCCCTGTATCTCCATCACCGAAGAAAACTGTAATTGTCAATTTCAATAGGTCGCTTGCAGCTCGTGCCCCCTGTTCTGACACGAGCGATTCCAAGTCTCCGCCTACATTCACTACTCGACAACAACAGATCGGGTTTTGCCCGCGTAAAACTCGGCCGGTTCAGAAATCAGTGTGGCAGAGCGGCGAGTACTACACATTTCAGCAATTTGAAGCTAAGGCGAAGAGCTTTGAGAAGAGCTATTTGAAGAAATGTGCGAAGAAAGGGGGGCTTTCGCCTTTAGAAATCGAGACGCTCTATTGGAGAGCCACTTTGGACAAGCCGTTTTCAGTGGAATATGCGAACGACATGCCTGGTTCTGCTTTTGTGCCGGTAAATGCAAAAATGCTTCGGGAGGCAGGGGAAGGAACAACGCTTGGGGAGACGGCATGGAACATGAGGGGGGTGTCTAGGGCGAAGGGGTCTCTATTGAAGTTTATGAAGGAAGAGATTCCAGGAGTTACTTCGCCAATGGTGTACGTAGCTATGATGTTTAGCTGGTTCGCTTGGCATGTAGAAGACCATGACTTGCATAGCTTAAATTATCTGCATATGGGGGCGGGAAAGACATGGTATGGCGTACCTAGAGATGCTGCTGTGGCGTTTGAGGAGGTTGTAAGGGTTCAGGGATACGGAGGAGAAATCAATCCCCTTGGTGAGTTGATGGCTTCATTGAAGTGGCAAGCCACTACTCGCAATTACCTTATCTTATAGTTTCTATGGTTACTACACAATTCAGTTATGTTCTTGGCAGAAATATTATAGCTGCATTTGTTAGGTTGGATTGGTGTAACTTAATATGTGTTTTTAAGCGGATAGCATTTTTATAAACATGCTATTGAATGTGATACTCTTCTCTGATCATTATCCGTTGCGCATAATAAGGTGTATAACTGTATATCCATTGAACGGGATATTCCTCTGATCATAATCCATTGCACAACAAGGTGTATATCTGTATATGCTATTGCCATTTGACTGTTCAAGGGAAAATTGTGATAGGTTCTATAGTTCACTTGAGTTCTTTAGGTTAGCTCTGTTACAAATTGACTGCCTGCTCAATTCCTTGTCCCTGTCCATTGATGCTTACCGTGCATTTTGTTTTTCGTTTACATGGGTGTTTTTTCGTTGTTCAAAATTCTGTTCTTATCTATAATTTGTGATAGCGATGGTTGCTCCATGTGCAACCTGTAGTTAAATTTTGATAATAAGAGTGCTTCAGGAAGTGGATCTTTCTTAGCTTTTTCCACTTTTTTCGTATGTGTGTTATATATAAGTAGTACAATCGTCCCCTGTCCTCCCCTTTTCTCTTTCCACAATCAATATTTGCTTATCATGTCAGTTTTGGATTTCATTCATAATCAATTCTTTTTCTTTTCCTCATCCAGTCACTTTTGCTGTTCTTGGTGAGAAGATCACTGTGATGTCACCTGAAGTTCTAGTTAGCGCTGGAGTTCCATGTTGCAGGTAAACCTGCATTATATTAAACTTCCTACTTCCTTGATTTAGGTACTGTTTCTCTAGGGTAGGTACCTGAGACTTAAAACGTCAGTCATTGCAAATCGTCATACTCTTACTCGTTGATGATGATATTGGCTCAAATATTACCATTTCTACTGTTCCCTCCAGAAGTTTCTTGCATCATCATTTGATCCCACGAGTAGTCGAATTTGTATACTCACCGCTTTCATTGATTTGCACCAGGTTAGTGCAAAATGCTGGTGAATTTGTTGTCACTTTTCCTCGGGCTTATCATACAGGTTTCAGTCATGGTGAGGTCTCTAGAAGCTTTTGACACCATAGTTTCATGGTGCACATGTGATTGATCTTCTTCGTTCATTTTATTTTATTTTTTGTTGAATAAAAATAGCGAATGTTTATCGTTGTTTTTACTCTAAACTGC
Source organism: Cucurbita pepo subsp. pepo (assembly GCF_002806865.2). Taxonomy (NCBI): domain Eukaryota; kingdom Viridiplantae; phylum Streptophyta; class Magnoliopsida; order Cucurbitales; family Cucurbitaceae; genus Cucurbita; species Cucurbita pepo. The sequence continues at coordinate 1,879,470 of NC_036657.1, read as the reverse complement.
AATTGTATCTGTTTTCATGTATTGTGTGTATTTTGCTACTTTCCTCTAGGGTTTAACTGTGGGGAGGCAGCCAATATTGCAACTCCAGAATGGGTAAGGCTTGCTAAAGATGCTGCAATTCGTAGAGCTTCGATCAATTATCCTCCGATGGTCTCTCATTTTCAGTTGCTATACGATCTTGCTTTAAGTTCCAGGTTTGTCTTTCCTTCTATTTGTAACATCCATTTGAGCCTGATGGTTCCTCTCTTTTTCAATAGCTTTCTTTGTTCTTTTATCTTCTTGGAATTAATTTCAAATCCGATGATATCTAAATACGTTCTGTTCTTAAAGAAATTATGATTCCTGTATCAAATCTATGCCCATATGCTATTTCAAAGGTTCAAACTCAGGTCATTTGGAAATCTATTGTAAGAAAATAATTTCCATTTACTAGAGTGACAGAGATTGTTGGAAATTCTTATATCATTATCAATATCGTTTTTTCACTCGATTTAACACATCTTGTGTTTTAACATTCAGATCACCTCTGTGCACGGGTGCTGAACCAAGAAGTTCACGACTAAAAAATAAAAGAAAGAGTGAAGGGGAAGCAGTTATAAAAGAGTTATTTGTACAGAATATTATAGAAAATAACAGCCTGCTGGACATTCTTGGAAGAGGAGCGTCGGTTGTACTTCTTCCCCCAGGTTCTTCAGATTCTATTTATTCGAGACTGCGCATTGGATCCCACCTGAGAGCAAAATCTAGATTTCCTGTTGGTTTTTGCAGTTCTAAGGAAGAAACCAAATCTTCTCAAAGTTTTGATTATGATAATCTCACACTAGAAAATAGCCAGGGAATGAATCAAGTTAAAGGTTTCTATTCAGCTAACAGGCTGTATTCTACTCTCTCTGAAAGAAACACGGAGAATTTATGTGATTCAAGGTCGAAGACTTCGAATGGCAGCAACGAACAAGGTGGTAATGTTCTTAGTGATGGATTATCAGATCAAAGGCTGTTTTCTTGTGTCACATGTGGCATTTTAAGCTTTGCCTGTGTAGCCATCGTCCAACCGAGAGAACAAGCTGCTAGGTACCTTATGTCAGCTGACTGTAGCTTCTTTAATGATTGGGCTGTTGGTTCTGGGATTGCTATTAGAGATGGGCATGCAGTTAGCTCTCAGCAGATTAGTAATAGTGGTAGGTTTTATAACTAATTAAATTATAGCTGCTGGCATTCTTAAATCATTCTCTCTTAGAACGCTTATTTACCAATGCAGGAAAAAGAGATACGTGTGTTTCTGATGGTTTGTACGACGTCCCAGTCCAGGCTGTCAATCGCCAGCTTCCAATTGCAGATGAAAGTTACAAAGCTAATCTAAGTACTGAAAAACGGAATGAGACTTCTGCCCTTGGCATGCTCGCATTGGCATATGGACTTTCTTCCGATTCTGAGGAGGACAATGCTGAAGCAGATGCTGCTTTAAATCCCGGCGATGCTAAACTAACGGTTTGTTCTTCAGGAAACCAATATCAGTATGACAATTCTGGTCTTACTTCTAGTGAAAATTGCAAAAATACTGCAACTTTGGATCACAATGCCTCGTCATTTGGCGTTAATGCTACAGATCAAATGCACTTCCAAATTAATGACTATGAAGAATTTGGACAAGCTAGATGTTCTTCAGAGTCTGAAATGGATGGCATAGGTTCAACTAAGAAAAATGGCTTGTCGCCTAGATATCAAGATTTGCATGTGAACGACAGATCTTCCTTAGACGCTGATACTGAAAAACCAACGTTTGGCGAATCCACGGAACCGGTGGAGATTGAGAATATGCCATTTGCTCCAGATATTGATGAAGACTCCTCTAGGTTGCATGTATTCTGCCTAGAGCACGCAAAAGAAGTGGAACAACAACTTCGACCAATTGGAGGAGCGCACATTCTTTTACTCTGTCATCCAGGTGCAATACTTACTCATCTACTTGTTCTTGTTGTGATATAGGATAGACGGATTGAACCCTGGAACTGTTCCACCTTCTCCACAAAATAATAGTAATTATAGTTATTAGGTTAAAATATCATTTTGGCCCTCGACTTTGGTTTCATTTTATTTAGTTTATGTACTTTCAATTGTCCAATTTTAGTCCCCGTAGCCGTTGGACTTCAAATAAATCTTAAATTTAGTAATAATTTTCGTGTGGGGACTAATTTCAAGATTTAGGGAAAGTTGAGGGAATTCTTTTAAGCAGATTCAAAAATCTTGGGTTAGTTTGGACTGGTGTTAAGTTTTGTACTTACATGGAGAACAATGTCGAACCACTGATTAGTGTCAGTTTGTGTGAGATCCCACATCGGTTAGGGAGGAGAACGAAGCATTCTTTATAAGGATTCGGAAACCTCTCCCTAGTAGATGTGTTTTAAAAACTTTGAGGGGAAGCCCAGAAGGGAAAGCCCAAAGAGGACAATATATGCTAGCGGTGGGCTTGGGCTTGAGCGGTTATAGTATGACTGGTGTATGTGGAGGCTTCTATGTAAAGATCTTGGTAACTTCGATGTTAGTTTTTCTTGTTATATGGAGCTCTATGTTAAGTTCTTCGTTTTTCTTTTAGAATTCTTCAAGCCTTCTACCTTTCGTTTTATGTTTCTGGACGTTGATGAGTCTCCAAGTTGTACTTGTCGCAGGGCCATCTAGGGGTATTAGTCACATTTGCTAATGCTACAACTTTGAACCATGCACCCTCATTATTTTCATTTATGCCTCTACTTTCGATATAATATTATTTCGTTCTTATTTAAATACACATGCCTTAGTAACTACTCGTGATTACTATTCGTAAAGTAATCTGTTTTGGATTTCTTTTATAATGGTCATTGCATTTTGTCAGTTTTTTTTACTATTATGCTGAACTTCAAAGAAAAATTGTTACAGACTACCCGAAGATGGAGGCAGAAGCAAAATTGGTGGCACAAGAATTAAGTGTGGACCATGTGTGGACCGATACGACGTTCAGAGGTGCCACCGAAGATGAAGAAAGGAGAATTCAGTTAGCTTTAGATAGTGAGGAAGCCATTCCAGGTAATGGAGATTGGGCTGTAAAGTTGGGAATAAATCTGTTTTACAGTGCCAACCTTAGTCACTCTCCTCTTTATAGTAAGCAGATGCCATACAATTCTGTTATTTATAATGCATTTGGCCGTAGTGCTACTCCCAACGCTTCTGGTAAGCCGAAAGTCTATCAAAGAAGGACTGCTGGCAAGTTGAAACGAATAGTTGCAGGGAAATGGTGTGGGAAAGTCTGGATGTCGAATCAAGTTCATTCTTTGCTAGCAAAGCGAGATCCTCAACAAGAAGATGTAGACGTCTTCCATTCTTGGACAATGCCGGATGAGAAGTTTGACAGGAAATCGGAAAATGTCCGTAAAACTGAGACTGTTATGGTGAATAGAAAATCCGCTGGCAAGAGAAAAATGACTCGTGGGAGCGGAACAGCTAAAAAAGTGAAACCTCGAGAGTCAGAGGACATGGTTTCAGATGATTCAGTCGAAGATTGTGTCGATCAGCATCATAAGATTCATCGGAACAAGCGATACAAATTTGTTGAGATCAATGATGCTATGTCGGATGATTCTGTTGAGGATGATTCTTGTGGAAAACATGGAGGAGTTTCCATTAGCAAGGGAGTGACATATTGTCGAACGTATGACACCGGTTCAGAGGACTCTCTCAGAGATCGTCGTAATCAGCAGCACAGAGGGTTCTCTGGATTCAAGCTGCCGAAATGGGGTGAGATAGAACCCGCAGTTTCTGATGATTCCTTAGAGCACGATTCTTCTCGGCATCGTGAGCAACATATAAGGATTCCAAGAAGCAAGCAAACCAATGTTCTTAAGAAGAACGTCGTTTCACATGATATACGGGACGATAGTTTTCTTTGGCATCATCAAAGGACTTCCAGAAGCAAGAAGGCGAAATCAATCGAGAGTGAAGATGTCGTTTCAGAGGACTCCGTTGAAAATGATTCTCATCAGAATAGAAGTAGACCTCAACGGAAACCAGCCAAACCCACGGCGAGGGAAGACGTATTCTCAGACTATCCAGACGATCCAGACGAAGATGATAATCCTCTTCTGCAGCATAGAAGAAACATGCAATTCAATACATCAGATAACCAACTTGATGATAGTATTAATCAATACCGGAGGAGAGTACTCCGAAGTAAGCCAGTCAAGGCCGAGACAATTTCTCAAATGAAACAAGAGATCCTGCGATCTGCGAAGCGAGGAGCCTCGCAGACTTTGAAAGAAGAATTTGCTCAATCCTTAAAATGTGGAGGCCGCCATACCTCAAACTTAGAGACCCCTCAGCCAAGAATACAACATGCCACTAATCGGCACGGTAAGCAAGCTAAGAGGACTTGTAAATCGACCGATTTGGAATCAGAAAACGAGCAACCAGGTGGACCTAGCACACGTCTTCGAAAAAGAACTCTAAAGCCTACTAAACTTTCAGAAACGAAACTGAAAGATAAAAAACCAATTAGCAAGAAAAAGGTGAAGAATAGTTCATCTTTGAAGACTCCAGCAGGCCGTAGAGATTCAAAAGCAGCAGGGGATGAGGAATCAGAATATCTTTGCGACATCGAGGGTTGCAATATGAGTTTCGGTTCAAAACAAGAACTCGTCGTGCACAAACGAAATGTTTGTCCTGTCAAAGGGTGTGGGAAGAAGTTCTTCTCACACAAGTACCTCGTGCAGCATCGTCGAGTCCACATGGACGACCGTCCCCTTAAATGTCCATGGAAGGGCTGCAAGATGACATTCAAATGGGCATGGGCACGAACAGAACATATTCGTGTTCATACAGGTGCCCGACCTTACGTTTGCGCTGAACCAGGATGTGGTCAGACATTCAGATTCGTTTCGGATTTCAGTCGTCACAAGCGGAAGACTGGACATTCAACAAAGAAAGGTAGATGAATGTGTTAAATTGACAGATTTAGGATATGATTAGATATAGGGATAGATTTAGAACATCCCTGTAATTATATATTATGATTCAGAGTAACAATTAACTCTATTGTGCTGTCTGTTTTCGTTGGTGCTATATATTTTATGTAAACTGAGCAATTGCTTGGTTCTTCAAACATTCTTGGCCAATGAAGTCAGATGCTAATCCTCATCTTGGTGCTATCTATTTTATTTCTTTGGCGGTTTTGGTCAAGCCTGCCGCTACTGGATACTGGATATTATTTTTTTTGAATTTTTCCTTCTGGGTTTTACAACGTTGTCTGTTGGGGTGAGATTTTCACCGTTCTTCTTTCCAAAGTTTTAACGTATCTGTTGGGGTGAGATTTTCACAGTTTCTCCTCCTAGAGTTTTAAAACGAGTGTGTGGGAGAGAGATTTTCACCGTTCCCCATTTTAGAGTTTTAAACCGTATTTGTTGAGAGATTTTCACAGTTCTCCATCTAGGCTTCCAGGGTTTTAAAACGCGTTGGTGAGAGATTTTCACAGATCCCCTTTCATGTTTCCAAGGTTTTAAAACGCGTCTATTAGGGAGAGATTTTCACAGATCCCCTTTCATGTTTCCAAGGTTTTAAAACGCGTCTATTAGGGAGAGATTTTCACAGTTCCCCCTTCCGGGTTTCTAAGATTTAAAAATGCATCATTGGTGAGAGAGACTTTCATAGTTTCTCCTTCTAGGCTTCGAAAGTTTTAAAACACGTCTATTTAAGAGAGATTTTCACACTCTAATAAAACGCCTTTATAAAGAACAACCAGTTCTCCTATACAACCGGTGGAATCTCACAATTACATAGATTTAAACTTGTAACTTCCATAAATGAACACAAAGGTAAAGTACATAGATTTGAACTCCTAACTTCCATAAATGAACACAAAAGTGAAGTTGTAAATCTTGACCGCCTTTTCAACACCAAAACCTCTAATCTCAAAGTCGAGGTAGCAGGAAAATTGAATGCTAGAATCTGCCATTTGGACACAACTTGTGCGTATGAATCTAGACGTTCTCTCTACCCTTCCATGCCTTATTTTGAGGTTGTTTTTAGCAATTAAACACATAGCTTTAATTATGTTACCAATGTCAGCTTAAATGCACTGTGATTCACACACCATTTCTTATAGAACTGGAAACTCTTTTTGTTCTACCAAGTCAATCCATAATAAATAAAAACCACAAGTGGAGAAGTATGATAAAAAAAAAAAGCTTAAAGTTTAATATTCTTTGTTCTCTTCTTAAAGGGACCTTTTCCAAAAGCCTTCCCTTTACACATATTTATGCCATTTTACTGAGATTCATGGAATCTTGAAATGGTTTTTGCAAATTTTCTACACAATTTTAGGTCAATAAATGAAATCCAATCCTGAAAGCACCCCACGAATCGTCTAGAAGAGAAGAAAGAGAAGGAATTTGAGTAAAACCCTTTTTTTTTTTTGCGAACTTTTCTTGTTTTTAGTTCTCACTATCGATTAGTGTCAAACCCAATTGCTATTTGCTACAAAAAGTTCATAGCTCTCCATGTATATTATTATTCTCTGTAGCTAGGGTTTCTGGGTGTTCAAATGTGAGCATAATGGAACCTTCTGAAGCCGTTTCAGTCCCTAATCACTGTGAAGAATCGGCTTCTGAGTTTCAATCTTCTTCGCAGTTTCGTAGTTCTGTTCTTGATCCTGTGGCTACTGATGATCGCATCCATGCAGAGCTTCAGGAATTGGATTTGAAGGATGAGAAAGAGGAGACCGTGAAGGATTTTGATGACGGTGGAGAATGGGAAGTTGAGAAGAATCCCGATGAAGGTGAAGGAAATGATGCGAAGAAGATCGGTGAGAGTGATCGAGATAGAAGCGTTAGGAATGACGACGGCGATGACGATGACGATGAGGAGGTTGATGCAGCCGACGGCGACGGCGGTGAGGTGGAGAATATAGGGGATTGGAGAGGCAAAAACAACCAGTATCCAGTACGACCGGAGGCGGAGGATTGTGCCTTTTACCTCAAAACTGGGACCTGCAAGTTCGGATCATTTTGCAAATTCAATCACCCTCTGCGAAAGAAAAACCAGGTTTGTTCTTGGCGATCTCTGTTTATATTTGTTTGTTTCTTTAAATCTCTTTTTCCAGTATGATCTTCAGCTGATAATTTGCATGCATAGTTTACAGTACATTTCTGTATGAACTTTCGTGTATTTGTTTTGATTAGAAACAAATAAAAATCATCAATAGAATTAGAACTGCAAATGAGGAGGGCCACAAAGACTGCTCCAATTGGCCTTGTTTTAAAGACTTATGCCGCATTCAACTGATAAAATTAGCTGGAAAGATCATAATATTTGTCTTTTTCTCTTCAATTTGAGGAAGTAGTCTTCACTCAGTCATCATTGTAACTGCTAGTAACGTATATCAGCTTGCTTAGTTTTGTTCGAGCTGAGACCTTTCTGTTTTTCGTGTCCACCCCCCTTTGGGGCTCAGCCTCTAACAGCCCAAGTCCACCGCTAGCAAATATTGTCCTCTTTGGGCTTCCCCTCGAGGTTTTTAAAACGTTTCTACTAGGGGAGGTTTCCACACACTTATAAAGAATGCTTCATTCTCCTCCCCAACTAATGTGGGATCGCAGGACTGGTGTCCGTTCATCGCTTGTTTTATTAATAAAAGGATGGATTGGATCTTGTATCTTATGATATTTGTGGTGTACTCACTTGTGTGAAGTGAAGAATTGATATTTGGGGTTTGAGGGAACTTTTTGGAGTACTGTACTAGATAAGAACAAAATTTGAATTTGCAGACGACTGAGATTCTTAGCTATGTCTAGGTATCTTTTAACTTTTTTCTGTTTTCAATGAAAGATTCAACGGGGTCGATGAAGAAGGCCAAAATTGTCAATCCAGTCTGAAAGGCTGAAGAAATATCTCGAGTGCTTTGGATTTTTGTGTATAGTCGAATAGTTTTTAATTTTATTCTTCTCGACTTCTTCTTTCGTACTATTTCTCACTTCATTCAGTGATTTCTCAGTTTTATTTCTTGTTTTAGACATCTGGATTCTGTTTTTCCATTGTTAATCTAGCTATTTATCGTTGGACGACATTCTTCGTGATGGGTTTTGTTTTGTTTAATTTGAAAGGTTGTTTCTGAGAAATTAAAGTACGAAGACGATTCGGCTAGGCTGGCGGGCAAGACGGAATGCAAGGTTTCCATTGTGGTTATGATTTCATGAAAATTGTTTCAAGTCTTTTACTACAATTATATGGTTTGATGCATTACCCAGTTTGCTTATTCTTGAATACTCTTTTACTGTACAAGATAGTGAAATATTCATTTTCCTTTGTGACATGCACGATTTACTGATTTACTGATATCAGTTAACCGTTACACCTCATGAGCCATTTGCAGTTTTACTTGAGGACGGGGGGTTGTAAATTCGGGGACGCTTGTAGATATAACCACACGAGACCAAAAGCGTTGGCAAGCTCAATTCTAGAGCTTAACTTCCTTGGTCTGCCAATCCGACCAGTTAAGTTTGTTCTTTATCATCGTTTGATGGTGAACCTTTTCGAAATCTTTCATCAACAGCTTCGTAGACTTGATCTCTTATCTCACTTGTCTTGAAGAAATTAATGTTTTTTTTTGACAGGATGAAAAAGAATGTCCCTTTTACATGCGCACCGGGTCCTGCAAATACGGAGCTAACTGCAAGTTTAACCATCCTGATCCCACAACTGTTGCTGTACCCGAATCTCCATCAGGATATAACAATGGAGTGCCCCTACAAGGTGGATCACAATCACATATCCCATCCTGGAATTCACCAAGAGTACTGAATGAAGCTACAGCATTTGTACCTGCTGTGATTTCACCATCTCCAGATTCAGAATGGAACGGTTACCAGGTACTATCGCCTTTATCTCAGATTGCCGAGTTGAAAGTGTTTCGATATCTTTCTTGTTGGACTCGTGCGTAGATGTGTTTCTTAGAGTAATTTGGTTTAGTTTCTAGAACTCCTTGACTGACTTCCTCCATGGTATGTACAATGTTAAGGCTCCCGTATATCCATCAGAAATCAGCGTGCTTCCACCTCCGACATACGTCGTGAACAATATAGCATCTGAGACGGATATCTATCCTTGTCATCAGCAGGCGGAAGAGTATCCCGAACGACCTGGTCAACCCGAATGCAGCTACTTTCTAAAGACGGGGGACTGTAAATTTAAAACTCTTTGCAAATATCACCATCCAAAGAATCGGAACCCGAAGTTACCGGCTTGCACTCTCAATGATAAAGGCCTGCCTTTGAGACCTGTAAGCCCTCAAACTGAAGGGTAGTTCTTATTATTTATTGACTTTATTCATTTACTGGACTTTTCGAATCTTTATATGGTTTCAGGATCAGAACATATGCACATATTATAGTCGTTACGGCATCTGCAAGTTCGGGCCATCTTGCAAGTTCGACCATCCTATGCTTCCAGCTTCTTCAACCGTGGGCGTGGGCGTGGGCGAGCTTGAGCAGCAACCTCGCTACGGTAACTTCAGTGCTGCAGAAGGGGCTGAAATGGCTGGGGGAGGGAGCAGAAACAGCCCCACAGTTGAGCAGTCTGCATAAGTAGTTTGTGGTGAGGTCTGCTAGATATAGGATTTTTCATGGAGCATTTGTTTCGGACAAGGATATATCCGACTCGGTCTCGTCGGTTGAGCTACCATGAGGTTTTTTTTCTTCTATAATTTACGTTGAACAAAGGAAAAATGTAAATTATATACACACTGGCTATAATCTTGTAATCTTAACTGGTGAGATTTGGAGATTGTGACAGTCATATCGCCTGGCTAAACAGAGCACAGAAGGAACAATGGCCTTTTGCTTTAAGTTGTTTGATAAGAAGAATTACTGATTACTTCCTCAAAGCCTCCCTTTTCATTGATGACTTTACTTGAACAGGAACTGTTTCATTGGTTGTATAGGTTTACAAGACTGTGCTCGCTTTTCGTCCTTTCAAATGTCTTTGATGATGTAACGGCCCAAGCTTCCACCTCGATTGGGGAGGAGAACGAAACATTCTTTATAAGAGTGGATTTTTAACGGTCCAAGTCCACCGCCAGTAGATATTATTATTTGTTGACTTTTTCTTTCGGTTTCCCCTCAAGGCTTTAAAACGCGTTTAGTAGGAAACGGTGGATTGTGAGATCTCACGTCGGTTGGTGAAGCTTTAGCTCACTGTCATTTGCCTTGACTTTGATTCTTCCTCCATCCATTGTATCAGGACCCTTGTCTTTCTCTCCAGCATTTGCCTTCGTCCGTTCGTAAGACTCTCGATAGAGCCAACAAAGTTTGTTATGACTAGTTCATTGTACCATGGGCGTTACTATGCCTATTAACGTCTTTTCCTATTTTCATGTGCATTTTAGCCGAACTCAAACTCCTCACCATTGAAATGGTGAAAATTGCAATAGTTTTCGTCATTTTTCAGTTACGTCATTGTGTGGATCTTTCTTACACTTGTCATCATTGGTAAACAACACTAAATACGAAGAACAAAAAACTGCTTTGTTTCGTTCTGGTTCTATTTTGAGAGTCTGAGTTCTTTGTTTTCATGACAATGGTTACTCGATTTTATCTTTAATGATTTAATTACTTTTTTTGTATTTTAATTAAATAATTGTCTATCGTAACAGAAGAAGTCACTTTCGATACGTGTGAGAACCGAGAAAATTAACTTGGTATATATTAATGTGAATAAATTTGAGGTTGAAATTGATAAAATTGGAGATTTTTTGTTAAAATTAATACAATCCATTAAAATGGCGCCCAAAGTCCAATTTCAGTGAACCGGGATCTCCATTCTCGCATTTCTTTCGGGTCCTGTCCTTCGCCCATCGGTTCCCGCTCTCACAAATCGCAAGCATCTGTGTCTTTGTCTCTCTTGTTCCAGGTCTTTTAGCCCTTGGCAGGAGTTGCATTGGAACCTCGGAGGGGCAAGTTTGAAGGTAGTGAAATTCCTAATTTATACTGTTCTTTTTCGCGATTTGTATGTTCAGTACATCATTTTGGTGGTGATTTTTGGGGGCTTCTTCTATTTTCTCTTGTCCAGTCCATTGTTATCGTTTCAATTTGAATTTGAATACACATTTTCGCGGTTGTAAGAGCTTGAATTTGATCGTTTGTTTAGTGATCCATAGGGCATGGCATATTCGGAACCTGCTAATGCTGAACGGGAGGTGATTCAAGTTAACAATGCTCAGAGGAAACCCAGGATTTTACTTGCTGCCAGTGGAAGTGTAGCTTCGATTAAGTTTGGGAATCTCTACCATTCTTTCTCCGAATGGGCAGACGTAAGAGCAGTGGCTACTAAGGCCTCTTTACACTTCATCGATCGAGCATCTCTTCCTAAGGATTACATACTTTACACCGATGAGGATGAGTGGAATGGTTGGAACAAAATTGGAGATAGTGTTCTTCATATTGAGCTTCGCCGCTGGGCTGATATCATGGTTATTGCCCCTCTGTCTGCAAACACGCTCGGCAAGGTACAGTAGTTTAACCACGATTTAAATGCTTATTTCTGACCTCATTCTTCAAAATATGCCGAGTACGGGGCTGAATGTTACTCACACTTGGCACCCAATATATGGATTCTGGCTCCTCCTCAAAATTGGGTTGGTCCGGAAATCTATCATCTTTGTGAATATCTGATTTGGTTTCTAGTTGGTTTATTTGTTTTATCGGTTCCATTTTGGTTAAAGAGGTGTCTTGATGTCCAGCCTGTTTGTGTACACTTTTGAATGCTGCTTAGTTTAAACTGTTATTATGTGTATAGTTACGGATCCATCTATATTGGATTTGGCTCACATGATCCATTGTGACTGGTACCGTGTGTCTCAGAATTATTTTGCTGCTTTTCCTAAAGCTTCATTAGCTCAAGCCCTAAAATCACCGAAGAAAATAGAGTGTAACAGCCCAAAGAGGACAATATCTGCTAGTGGTGGGCTTGGGCTGTTACAAATGGTATAAGAGCCAGACACCGGACGGTGTGCCAGCAAGGACGCTACGCCCCAAGGGGATGGGTCGTGAGATCTCGCATTGATTGGAGAGGAGAACGAAACATTTCTTATAACGTTGTGGAAACCTCTCCTACTTGAGGGGAAGCCCGAAAGGGAAAATCTAAAGAAGACAATATCTGCTAGCGGTGGGCTTAGATTGTTACATAGAGTCCTTTTAGATATTTTGTTTAATGCAGTGTACTCCCATCATTTGTAGCTTGCCCAATGTTTTAAGTTCTTTCCCTTGTCTGCATTTTATCCATTATACTTGAATGAGTCAGAGGAACATTTTTTCCTTATCGTACTCTGCATCTTTTCACTGTAGCCTCTGTCTGTATTTGTAAATATTATGACTTATGGCATTCTACCTTAAAAAATTCTTCTTGAACTTGATGCTATCACTTGCTCTCTTTTTTTTCCCAGATTGCAGGCGGATTATGTGACAATCTATTGACTTGTGTCGTGCGAGCATGGGACTATAACAAGCCACTCTTTGTTGCGCCTGCCATGAATACCTTTATGTGGACCAACCCTTTCACCGAGCGACATCTCATTGCAATTGATGAGCTTGGAATAACTCTCATCCCACCTGTTACCAAGAGGCTAGCCTGTGGGGACTACGGCAATGGTGCAATGGCTGAACCGTCCTTAATCTTCTCAACTGTGAGACTCTTCTACGAGTCACGAATGCAACAAAGTGCCAAAAATGGTGAGTAGTTAGAACTTGAAGACTTTGCCATGAGGAGGAGATGGAAAGGGTAATACATTTCCGCTTTGTTCACTATTAAAAGTTGTAGCTGTTGCTCTAAAATATTGTATAAAATTCCTTCTTGTTTACCCCTTTGTGCTGTGAAGCCTTGGAACCTTATGTTTATGACATTTCTTAGCTTATGAATTGATCAGCTTCATATTTGGTCTCTATCCTTCTGAACAACAAAACCTACCTTCTAGCTATGCAGTGTTTGACATGAACCAAATTGGTACCTACAATCTTTCTTGTAGTCGAACTTGGCAACAGGATGGTCAGATACCCGTAATCTCACCGACTGTCGAAAACTTGTACGTATTTATTTCTCAATAATTACTCCAGCTTTCTGTCATTTGTGATTCCTCCAATATTGTTGGTGGAAACTGGTTGAGCTTAGTGTTGTTCTGTATTGAGGTGGATCAATAAATGGGTGTAGATAAATCAGGTGAGTGTTGTTAATTTCTTTGTAGAACCTCATGCCTTTTTGTTTGAAATGAATTCACAAAAGAAAACGATCCATGAAGAAAGAGAGCGGCGTGCATTAAAATTGCCACCCAGAATGTAATGCTGGTAGTTAAAACATTTAAAGGATGTGTACCAAACGGCGTAGCCCATAATTTCATTGTCAATAGGCTTTTTGTGCATTGCCTTTCTCTAAAGTTGCGAGAAAGTTCTTTTAAGTAGGAACATAAAGGCAAAAAGTTGGTGATAATCGTCCTTATTGAATGCTCAACTAAATTTTCTCCTACTTCCTATCTAGACTCCAAGGTTAAAGCTCTTACCTGAGTGGTAAAACTCCTTCTCTGTGGCCTTTATAGTTTTAACAGTATCTTTACATTAATGACAAAAGGGAACTGGAAAGGAGTGAGATGAAAACCTTAAAAGCATTGGCCAAACAATTTACTATATAAACCACAGAGAACATCCACAAAGTAAGAGCTTCTCATCAAGCAAAAGAAACTTGAAATGATGGTGGCTTTAACATCCTGCACTGCCATCTTCATTCTATTGTGTGGTTTTGTTTTGGCTTCTCCGACTGCAACCGAGACGCATCCACGTCTCTTCAATAAGATCTACGCCTTTGGCGACTCTTTCACAGACACTGGCAATACAAGGTCGGTATCAGGGCCAGCCGGATTTGGCCATGTCTCTAATTCTCCTTATGGTAGTACCTTCTTTCACCACTCGACCAACCGATATTCGGATGGACGACTGGTGATCGACTTTGTAGCTCAGTCACTGTCCTTACCTTTCTTGCCGCCTTACAAATATTTGAAGGGAAATGACTCGTTTCATGGGGTGAACTTTGCTGTTGCTGGCTCCACAGCTATAAACCATGGTTTCTTTGTCAGAAACAACCTTAGCCTTGACATTACTCCGCAGTCTATCCAAACTCAGCTCCTTTGGTTCAACAAGTTCTTGGAAACTCAAGGATGTAGAGGGGCAGAGACAAAGACACAGTGCAAAGCTGCATTTGATGATGCTTTGTTCTGGGTTGGTGAAATTGGAGTCAATGATTATGCTTATGCCGTTGGATCTTCTATCACTGATGATACCATTCGGAAGCTCGGTGTCGCCAGCGTCACTGGAGTTTTACAGGTAAATTACTTGTTCTCTATGGATTTTTTAGGCTGTAAAATGTTAGAAACTTACTTATGTTGAATGAACTGAGAACTTTTGTTTGACAATGCCATTCTTTGCTTTTGGTTTGTTTTTCCAGTCTCTGCTGAAGAAGGGTGCAAAGTACGTGGTTGTTCAAGGTTTACCACCAAGTGGATGTCTGGCATTAGCAATGTCTCTAGCTCCCGTCACCGACAGAGACGATATCGGCTGCGTGAAGAGCCTAAACAACCAAACCTACGTTCACAATATTGCTCTCCAAGCTTCATTGCAATCTTTAAGAGAGCAGTTTCCTCAAGCTGTCATCATATATGCCGATTACTGGAACGCCTATCGTATGGTTATGAAGAATCCCAGCAAGTACGGTTTCAGGGAGCGTTTCAAAGCCTGCTGCGGTGTCGGTGAGCCCTACAACTTCGACATGTTTACTGTCTGTGGAATGCCTTCTGTCAGTTCCTGCAAAAGCCCACCTGAATACATCAACTGGGATGGAGTTCATCTCACGGAAGCCATGTATAAAGCAGTTCATGACATGTTCATTAAAGGTGGACTTACCCATCCAGCTTTGAGTAACCTGTTGGACATGAAACATCACTAGGGATAAGGTGCTGACAGTGATTCAGCTGGTTTTGTTAGCGTTTATCTTTGAGATCTCTAAGATTTAGCTATGAAACTAATGTGAGAAGTACTAGTTGAAACTTATGAAATGAACCATTATTTCGGACCATCCACAAAAGATGTTAACTGAAAAAACCTTGAGAAATCAGACCTGTCTATCCAGAACGCCCATCTCATGGCTTCTTTCAAACTCTGCTAGCGGTGAGCTTGAGCTATTATAGATAGTATCAGAACCAAACACCGAGTAGTGTGCCAGCAAGGACGCTGGCCCTCCAAAGGAAGTGGATTGTGATCCTAGCCCTCCAAAGGAAGTGGATTGTGAGATCCCATACTGGTTGGAGAGGGAAACAAAACATTTTTTATAAGGACGTGGAAACCTCTCCCTGACATACGTGTCTTAAAACGTTAAGAGGAAGCCCTTGAAAAGAAAGTTCAAAGAAGACAATATCTGCCAGCGGTGTTTGGACCAACAACTAAAATAGTCGATATGAAGAGCTTAATTGTCGATATTATTGGGCTTAATTGTCGATATTACTGATATTATTTCAGCCGACAAGGATCAAATTGTTTGAAATTTTCAAATTGTTTGAAATTAATTAGAGAAAAGCAGATGGTTTGAGGGACCAACTACTGAACAGATAACCACCCATAATTGTCATTTATTTAATGAGTAGGTAAGGCTAAATTTTTGTTCACATTTTAGTATTTTGAAAGGATCAAAATAACTGCTTCATCAGACATCATGCGACTATCATGTCAAAACATGTTATACATAAATGTAACGGTAAATTGTCATGGGAAGGGTAAATAACGTAAATAACTTCTTCTTTTTTTTTTTTTTTTTTTTTTTTTTTTTTTTTTTTTTTTTTTTTTTTNTAATTTTCAAATTTATATTTATTTAATCTCTAAAATTTAGGAGTTGTCTAATAAATATCTAAATTTTTATTGTCATGGGAAGGGTAAATAACGTAAATAACTTTTTTTTTTTTTTTTTTTTTTTTTTTTTTTTTTTTTTTTTTTTTNGTTGTCTAATAAATATCTAAATTTTTATTTTTATGGTCAATAAATTTCTAAAATTAAAAAATTATGAAATAAGACCTATAAAATTTAATTTCTGTTTAATAGGTCAAAAACATAGTTTAAATTATTAAATAAAATAAATTATTAATTATTATAGAATTAAATTTTATTTTTAATGGAATAATAATTTCGTGTCGAATTAAGGACGGATTAAATACAAAATACAAAATTAGTGAATCTATTAACCACTTTAAAGACATAAGGTCAATTTAGTCTTTTTATTTTTTCAATTTTGGGACATTTTTCACGTTGGAGATAAAAAAAATAAAAAATAAAAATAAAAAAATAAAAAAGAGGACTATCAGCCCCAATTGTCGAGGCCCAAAAGGTTTATTGGGCCTTGGGCTCGACAAAAGGCCCAAGTTTTTCTTCTTCCTCGAGTAAGACTTGGCGCTTGCAGGCATGCATTTTGCAAAGCAGCTCGTCACTGAACTCGGCGAGTTAAACCGGCGGTCCCACGGTGGCTCTGCGGCTTCGACAAAGGCATTGCCAGACTGGTCTAGAGCAAGAACAGTGGCTCGTGATTCTAGGACTTGATCATTCTTCATAAAGAGTTATATCGCCTTTCTTCAAATTCCCCTTTGATCTTTTTCCTTCTTTTCCCTCTATTTCGACTGTTACTTGCTTCAAGTTCATTGTTTGTTCAAGAACATTTTTAGCTTTATTAATGCGTTTAAGGATCCTTCAAAATGCCGATCGAGGCTTTACATGAAAGCTGTAGGAAGCTTTCTGTCTCGTCGGCATCTGAATGAGAAGTGCATTATAGTTGGTTTACGAGGCTGAACTTGGTTAACCCTTGGGAGTTGCAGCCGCTTCAGTTTTCCTATTAGAATTTATTAATCTCACTATTTATTTTTGTCACCTAGCATGATCGGGTTCTAGTTTTTCTTTTCTGTGCCTTTTGTTGGAATGATCAGCTTTATCTCGAAACTGTCCTGTTTACTCATCCTTGAACTTGAACTGCAGTGGTTTTGACTTCCCTTGTGCTTACATGGTAGATTTGAAGACGTATAAATTGCTCTGGAAAGGGATTAATTTAGATGATGTGCTTTTAAAAATTGATCTAATTATGAATGCCTCTTTGAATCCAGGAAGTATTTCACCGATGAGAGCATCATTTTTATCATAATTGTTTGCTTCTCTGAAATTTAATTTTGAACCTCTTTGTTTTGGATAACATCCATATGGGTTTTCTTTACTCTTCTTTATCTTAGGGAAGCAAGAGATGAGCAGCAAGGTAGAAGCCTGTCCAGAATGCACCCAAAGATGCTTACGTTTTCATAGAAAGACAGGGAATTCATCATCTGTTACGTCGTTCTTCAAAGTTATGTTTGGGGATCGCTTTTCTGAAGTTGTGGTATGATAATATTTCCAAAATTGTGTCCAACTTTCTAATTTTTGGTATTTGTTCATGTTAGCTCTTTACAATCCTCATGTTTGTTTTATACAAAATGGTAAATTGCTAATTGCTTGTGGTGTTCGAGGACAGTGCCTCGTTTAAGGTGTTGAAATTCTTATAACTATTAGATATTGAATGGCAACCCCTGAGATCTTTCCTTTTGAAAAATCTCCCTATCTCTGCCCCTGCAACTTATTCTATTTTGACAGTGTCTATGAGTTCATCCAGTTCCCTTGAGTAGTTATGTGCTACAAGCGAAATATTTTTTCCGAGCTAACATTTTTTGCCATTGATGCTGCATTCTGTAATTTTATTGTTTTATAATTACATTATCTTTTGCAGTTCTTCCCACCTATTTTTGCATCTACCGTGTCGAAGTTGGTTAATAAAAAGGTTGTTCTTGAGGATTCTCTTGGACAACAATGGAAGGTAACAGTATCCAATTGCGAAGGATCTCTTGCTTTTCAAGAAGGGTGGAGTGCTTTTTCATCAGAGCATAGCTTAGAAATTGGAGATTTTGTGATCTTCAATCACATCATGGACTTGCACTTCAATGTTAGTATCTACACTAAAACTGGTTGTGAAAAAGTATGGTTTGCTGAAAAAAGCTATACGAGGAAAAGAATTAGAAGTACCTGTCCTGTACTTGAGATAACTAATGAAGGTTTGTCAAATCCACAAGCTTCAAGACCCTCTGTGGGTTCTGGATCCAATGTGACACTATCTCAAGATAAATTTCACGTGGCTGGTTATCGAAACATGAATGTATACCAGGGTAAAAGGCAAAAGTACCAGAGCAACGATGAATGGCATGGACCTTTAGACATTGTTGATGATTTGTATTGTTTAATCGACAGGAACAAGGATGTAGGACCGGAGGAAAACAGAAGCCCCTTATTTAACTTGTTTTCCATGGAAATGCAGATGGTCAATTCCTGCATCAATGAGAATTCCACAAATAAAGCTGCTCAGGATGAGATAAACCCGAACTGTGCTTCCTCATCTCCGAATACTATAATCAGTGTCGGCCCAGTTAACAGTGTTCCAGTAGATATAAGAGGAGACATGGAAGTATTGCCTTCAAATGTATCTGCTAACAAGATAAATGATAAAAGACAGTGTTTTGAGGAGGCTGACATAAAGATGAGTGTCTCTGATAAAGATCCTTGCCACGACAGGACTATAGAGGTTCCTTTTATTTCATCTGCAACAAATTCCGATCGAAACGGGGAGCCTTTTTGTGACATGCCATTAAAAATCATAAGAGACTACCAGAATGTACCAGCAATGTGCAACACAGTATCGAGTGAGTACTGAAGTCATACAATACATTTCTAATATTTGGGACGACTTTCACAACTAATTATGTGTTAATATATATTTCAGCAATTACAAGACATGATCAGGGGTCTAGTGTGAAACAGGAGTACCCTCCAAATTCCTTGAAGGTTAAAAAATGTCTGCACGGTTTGCTCTCTATTCGGGTTGCTCCTTATGCTTTATAATTGTCGATTCGTTCTTCTCTGTAGAAAAATAAAGCTTCATTTGTTGCCCTCCAGAATCTGACATTGTTGTAACGTTAGCTCATTGTGAATGCTGTATTCAAACAGGGGACGAGAAAAAGATCATTAAAATGGAACCATTGGAAATCAAAACAGAAGTGAACAACTGCGGAGACTTCATTGAACAAATATGTAATCCAACTCAATTTATCACATCATTCCCTTGCAATTTGTGGTTTTGGCAAGTCTAAATTGAGATTTCTTTTGCTTACAGTGGAGCCAAAAGTCATTAAGGAGGAGTTCCTTGAAACGTCTAACCAAAGTGGTAGAGAAATTAATGATACAACTGATAATGCAGACCCGATTGGAACTCCAGCCCGTATCTCCTGTGTAGTGGCTAAAGATACTCTATCCTTTCTGGTACGCTAATGCCAACTCTTATTTCGTTAAGCGTGTAAAATTTATTCATGTAAGTTTAATGGTTATATAATATGCTCTAGTTTAGATTTGACAAAATTGGTATTGATATTGGACCTCTACTCAAAAACCGCTCATGAGCGAGCACATTAGATATTTACCTAAACCGATTGGTAGAGGTCCTTTAGCAAATCTCGTGTTAGTCCCAAGACATAGAAGCTTACATACACACACTCATATATGGACATATTTATGTTGTGATATTGTATTACTGAGAATACTAATTGCATACAAACGATGCATGGATGCATCTTCACATTCCATTCTTCATGTATGTACTCAAAGAAGCTCAGAGATTCACAGATGATCTTGATTCATTTCTGACTACTCGGGCGTTTCTTACATGATATGAGCTAATTACTTGTTGAATCTTTACCATTTCTCACTTTGTTCCTGCTATCCATAAAGGAGCTGCCGATGACTTTTCACCTACCATGTTCGAGAGGTCGAAAAAATCCAGAGAATAAGAAGGTAGTGTTTCTGCGGGATCCCAGTAAGAGATTGTGGCCAATTCTTTACCATGAGATGCCTAATGTTCAAGTTCTAACAAGTGGGTGGGAAGCTTTTTGCTGTGCAAATAGAATCAAATCTGGGGACGAGTGTTTGTTTCATGTCAAGGACGACCTCGAACGTGAATACAACGTTAGCATTAGGAAATGTAAAAACTAGCTGATTACATAATTCTAGAACTCTTTACTTTTGGGTTTCCTGCTCAAATCTCTTGGAAAAAAAGAGCACAGGTCTCAAAAAGTTTGGTGAAAATCATATTGATTACCATATTTGCTAGACATTTTCTTTCTCCTTGAGCGTTTTTTGTTAGTACAAACGGCACAGCATATGCAAAGCAATGACTTCCCAGAATGAAGGTTTTGTAGGCATTAAAATCTTATTTTCCTTTACATAATGGCTCGTTACTTGTGCGGTCGTTTTTTATAAATCACTTAGAAAGTTATTCCAAACATTTTTACTACGAAAGAGATCAATTTAAACCCGGATTTACAAAACAAAACCCCAAACTGAGAGGGAAAATAGCTCAAGTTTAAACTCCAGTGAGCATTTCACATCAGAAAATAAACTATACCAGAGCTCAGAAGAGTGGATATGAGGATACTTTTGTTTCATTTTCTGCTTGTTTTCTCTAATATTTCACGTCGGAGAAGGGGATTTTGATCGTACCCTTTGACAAATCTGAAGAGAGAGCAATGTTTTTGGCCTTGAATGGGCTGTTTTCAGATTCTAGTGCTCGAGTGGTTTGGAGAGCCATCTCAGAATGAAGTTGCAGGCAGGTCATAGCCATCTACGAACCAAATAAGCAAAATTAGTGAAAGTGGGCATAGTGAATCAGTAAATTTGTCTGAAATGAATTATGTAGGATGAAGAAAATGTAGGAGTTTTTTATGAAAGAGTGGAAGCAATTTGATACGCTTTTCGTCTCGAAAAACAAATTTCATCGATGAATGTAACAAAATGAGTGATTAAACTCCAAAACACTTGTATGACAGTATTTGAGTCCCAGGTCATTCTAGAGTACCACCACACTCTTTCAAGTCCCAATTTTCATACAAATTTCTACTCCTGTGGTAGTTTTGAAACTTCCTAAAAGGTCAACGGTAATATTGCAACTTTTGAAAGAACTCGAAATTTTTTTAAACAAATGCAATTTTCTTGGTAATTTGTCTGGCTGGGGTGATCTCGTAGTTCCTACGGGGTGGAGACGATGGGGTCGGTCCATGGATTTTCCTTCCTTTTGCCAAGTTTCTTCTCTTTTTGTCTAACTCACTTCCTTTTTTCTTTGTGAGTTTCGGGAATATCCCCATTCATAGGTCCGAGATCCACATCTATGAATTGAAAGGTCCGAATGATCAACTTCGACTATGCAACTCTAAATCCACAAATGGTTCATATAGCCTTATAATGAATTTCTACTCTAGTAGTAGTTTTGAAACATTTATAAAAGGTCAGATGGTAATACTGCAACTTTTGAAAGAACTTATAACATTTTTTAAACAAATATAATTTTTTTTTTTTTAAACAAATATATATATTTTTTTTTTTTTTGGTAATTTGGACGCCTAGATGTTTGACTATTCGAACTCTAAATCCACAGATGATACTCCTATCAACCATAAAGCACATGAAAGTACAACATGAAAACCTAAAGCATGATTTCACTACTTTAACCTTTAAAAGTCCTTACCATATAGCATTCTCTATCTGGGTCCGAGTCGGCCACATGAAGAGACCACGTGCGAACCCATTCAAGTCCTTCGGATATTTCAACGTTTCCTTCGAGCAAGCTGGATACTACGTAAGATGGATGTATTGCTATCAGAATGCATGAAGCTGCAAATAGAACAGCTCGCCTGACATATGCTTCCTTGTGATGGGATACCTCACTGTATCACATCGAACATTGGTTAACCCAAAAGCTTTAGCTTAACGATATCAATACTTCAACATAACGTTATGTTATACCTGGATCTTAACATATCTAAAAGAGGAGGAGCCAGCACAGACGCTTCGGGATGCATGGCTGCACATTTCATGCACACACCAAGCATATATATGAGTTTTCCCAAGACAACGAAATCCCGATTCAACAAGTCGACCCCATGTCGTTTCTTATCAAAGCCTTGCATAGCAGGAAGCATAAAGGCAGCTGCATGCCCGGGGAACTTATTATGAGATAACTCCATTTCATTATCTTGCATGTTAGCTGATCTCAGGCTCCAGCGTCTCGTCTTACCTCTTTTGACATGACTTGGTTTTAAGGGTAGTTCTCGCTCGTAACTATTCGACCAGTTTGGTAAAGTTCCTGTTCCTGATATCTCTTTCCAAGAACCAGCTCCAGGAGGCCCTTTACTACTTGGCAAGAACCATGGTTGAGTCTCGGCGGTTGTAGCTATGAGA
Organism: Cucurbita pepo subsp. pepo; assembly: GCF_002806865.2. NCBI lineage: Eukaryota > Viridiplantae > Streptophyta > Magnoliopsida > Cucurbitales > Cucurbitaceae > Cucurbita > Cucurbita pepo. The sequence goes on along the minus strand of NC_036657.1, from coordinate 1,857,085 downwards.
GTCCTTGACCGATGTTTCGGTTTCATAGTTTTCGTATTAGAAAGCTCCTGAGCTGCATCCGTCATGATATCGAGTATCATTATGCGCTGACTGGTATCCACATTAGGCGAATACAGTAGCTTATTGAGAATATTAAGAGATTCAACCGGGCACATAACAACCAAGGCAACTAACGCTCTTTGTCTCTTGTCTTCAGTTGAATCTTCCTCTCCTTCAACAGCTATGTCGGAGCATCGGATTTGAATAAGCGTTCTCACGAGATCTGACGCTACGTGTCTAAGTTCATCGGGTGATGCTCGGATGAGCTTCTCAGAAACATCAAGAGCTCTCTCTACCTGCACAAAATGCAGAATATTACGAGCTCACAAACACCTTAAGCTAATTATGATCCAACTCCAGGACATTAACCAACAAGAAATTGAACAACTCACCCCTTCAACATCATCAGATTTACGGAGTGACCCGACTACATCGACCAAATGTGATAATTTTTTCTTAAGATCCGTGTCATCATCTGACAAATCATATGGCTGTAACGATGAGTCACTGCTCGAATCAGATATATCACTTTCATTATCGTCCTCAGAAATAGATCCACAATTTAAGCTAGCTGGATCCACAATCTCATCTGGATCAGCCAGCTTAAACTCCCAAATGTTCTTATTTTTACTTCTTATATTATGCCCAGTCCCCACTTTGGCAGCATCAGTAGCTTCTTTTTTCTGAACCAAACTAGTAGTTTGTGCTCCGATCATGCAATCTATATTCTCTTTTTTACTAGTAGTCGACCCGAACTCCCAATCGATGATGTCTCCCACACAACTATCATCAAGATACAGAGGATTCTTAGGGTCAATGACTTTAGAGAACACTAGAGCAACATTGCTAGCCATTTTCCGAATCCATTGATTCGGATTCTCCAGCCTACCTAAAATCGAACAAAAACATTACAGGAAAAATTACACTTCCAAAAAGGAAACTCTATCAATACAACTAAAACTGGACTTACAGCTAACCCCTTGAAGAATCGAGGGCATAACGGTCTTAGTTTCATCGAGTTCTTCTTTAGACATTAATTCAAGAGAAAGACCAACAGCTGCAGATATATCTGATAGTTGGTTAACGCAAATAAATTCAAACAAGTGCAACAAAATACTAGTAACTAAGATCCCGTTTGATAATTATTCAGTTTTTTAGTTTTTGAAAACTAAGCCTAAAACGTAGTTTTTTAAAACTTGTTTTTATTTTTTGAATTTGGCTAAGAATTCAAATGAAAACCAGGTTTAAGAAATGATGAAAAAAACAAGTTTAATTTTCGAAAACCGAAAACCAAGTGACTATCAAACAAGGCCTAAACAATGAGGATACAAGCTTGCTGCTCAAGCGTGGCTGATTGGACAAACTCCTTTTTAGACCATACTTCAACCAGGCGCTGCACTGTCATTAAGAGGCTGCTATTACTATGACCTTTCTTGAGACAATTGGCATCAGGTGGGCATTCAAGAATTGCAAACTGTAGAAGCCAGCGCAGGCAATGAATGGGGAATACCTTCCAGAACAAAAATTTGTCAACTAAAATGGACCTACAAAAGCACATAAAATATAATCTCAGTGTCCAGTTAGACCAAAATCAACAAAACACCCAGAGGTGAAAAAAGAGTTCTAGGCAAAAAAGTTAAAAAACCAACGCTTATAAATTCGACCTCCCACGTTGCAGGAAATAGGAAGCATTATTGTAACAGCCCAAGCCCACTGCTAGCAGATATTGTGCTTTTTGGGCTTTCCCTTCTGGGTTTCTCCTCAAGGTTTTTAAAACGCGTCTGCTAGGGAGAGGTCTCCACACCCTTATAAAGGATGCTTCGTTCTCCTCCCCAACTGAAAGAAAACCCCAAAAAGGACAATATCTGCTAGCAGTGAGCTTGGGCTGTTACAGTTACACTCTACTACTTATACACATCTAAAATGATATGAATTGATGCCTGATACGGTACATACAATTAACTTGTAAAACGTATCGTCAAATGCATGATTTGTATCTAATTTGATTCTTTTCTCCCTTTCTCTAGGTGAAGGAGGGTGGGAAACACATGTATTAGACCTGCAGTTCTTGATCACTGACCTGACCGACATTCGTGATCTTAGACTACGATGAAAAAGTAGCCAAAGCACCCAGTAAGCATCAACATCACTCTCACATTTAGCAGCTAGCTGATGTAAAAGCTGCTCAGAAATTTTTTCAACAGCATAATTATCTTTAATTGTTTCCATTGTCTTCAACCAGAACTGAGAATTGGGGCTAGATTCAAATACGTCAGAGACAGCTGAATGAGCATTTGACATTAGAACGTCGTGGACATGCTTCATAACACGTGGAATTAATTCATTTAGTAACAAGTCTGCCAAAACAGAAAAGCCAAATAATTTTATTATTATACGTCTCCTGTGTGATGAAACAAACTCAATGATTCTTAGCTACATTTAACAGAGATAATCCTAAAAACAACGGATTTTAGCAGCTTTTTAATTATGTCATGACACATGAGGGTCCTCGATTGTCTACCATAAACACGCACGTTAATAGTCATAAATGAACGTTATCCTATTGCTTGGATATCAGCTCAGACAAGATTAGTAGCTTCATACAACCTTAGTGAAACAAGACTGAAAATGCCATGCCACATTATCACATGTATAAAATTCCTATTTCATTTGTGAAGAACATGACAACTGGAAAAGAGAACCAAAACTTGGTTGTGCCAATTATCATGGAAAAAAAAATGGTTGAACTGCTTTCTAACCGAGATCGACTCTTCCTAAATTTTAATTTTATATATAATAAGAGGCGTATAGAAAAAATCAATTCTACTACATATAAATCTTGCTGACCTGCAGATCCACGTCGACAAATGCGAGAAAATGTCTCCCCCACAAACATCATGGTGCCATCAAGGTCAATATACTTAAAATCTTCTGCTTCTGCTAGAGAAAGGAGTTGATTGGTAATCTGCTTGAAGAACGAGCTAAAGATCTCTTGTGAAGAAAAACAGTAGTTTGATGGAAAATTTTCACAACTCTTCTCAGTGCAAAATGCATAATACAATTTCATGTCCGGTGAGTACTTAAAATATTAAAATATTAAAATATGAAAGTACTTATCCCCATATGAAACTTGTTAAAGTATAGAGACATAAGGATACTGTGGTGACAATGAGTTGGATGCCTTAGATTGTGCTTTGTCAGGAATTGATGTAACAATTTGTGCAACCTTGGAAATGGCTGGTATGGTTACAAAATTCTCATATTTGCAGGATTCCCCAAATTCCTTTGCCATTTGAAGCACCCCATCCTTATCAAGCAAGCAAAGTACAATCAATCTGTAAATCGAACGAAACTCTCAAACTATTGATAACAACGACCTGAACATTCGGAAGAACAAAATCATCGAGGCGCTAATGCTTTTCAAGATTAGATGATGTGAATGGTCAATTCCTTGGGGCAAAGAGCAAAGGACTAAAACATTCACAAACACTGCATAAAATCAATGACCATCCCGCACCTTTCAGTATTCGAGCGTACAGCTCGAACATCAACTCCATCACTTGCATTTGGCTGTAGACAAGGAACGAGGTTCTGAGCAACCTCGATGGCAGGTCCGTCAACAAAGAAAATGTCATATAAGTGCTTCTTTGCCAAAAAAGGGAAACACGCCAACCAACTTGATGCAAGCTCTGTACAGATTGGCAATGCATAACACAAATACAGCTCTTTATAATATTACAAGACCATTTGGATTATAGATCAAAATGCTATGTCTAACAAGCCATTACAGAAGCTAAACTAAATAATTTGACTCAGAAGGTTTAACTATCAAATGAGTTCTGAGTATCTTAGTACAAATGAACTAATCAACACTTACTTACAATTATGGCAAGCAACACTTCTACACCATTCATAAGCTATGCATGAAATTATTTTGTTGATCAATTTGCAAACATCCTTTGCTAAATGCGTCATTATTTTTTAATTTCGATTCTTGCAATATATGAAAGCATGAATCTAATACTGTAGTACGAAGAAGAAAGATGTAACATTACCAAGTAATAAAACCTGGGACAATGCTGAGAAAGCAGCTCCATTATAAAATGCATTCCAACATTCCAGCCTCTCACTTTTGGAAGGAAGGCTCGAACTGAGGATCTGTATGCACCACAAGCAGAAACCTTACTACCTGATATATGGAAGATAGAGATTCCCAAAAGAAATGCTGGCTTGATTGTGAAGGTTTGATTTCATAAACTATATTAACCTGGTCCCTGTAGCTCTGACCAACACACTCTGCAATTTTTTAACGCACAAAACAAACAAATAACTCATAAATGGATTTCTAATGAGATTTTACACAAAGTTTTAAAATTTTGCAGTGAAGTAAAAAGTACGTTAGAATGTGGCAGACTCAAAATGGAAAGAGAATTAAGCAGAATTACAAGATGATCAGTTCAAACAATTCATCTAACTTCGATTTTAGGGGGAAATAAGAACATTATATTGTTCATACAAGGTCTTTGCCACCAAATAGTTGAGGTTAAAACGTCCATTTATGTTAAAAAGGAAGGAAATCTTAACAATTTGCCAAAAAAATAAACAAGAGTAAAAGCTAACCACCATATGGACAACTACCAAAGAATTATCCTGTGAGATCCCACATTAGTTGTGGAGGAGAACGAAACATTCTTTATAAGGGTGTGGAAACCTTTCTCTAGCAGACACATTTTAAAAACCTTAAGAAAAAACTCGAAAGGAAAAGCCCAAAGAGGACAATATCTGCTAGCAGTGGGCTTAGGCTGTTACAAATGGTATCAGAGTCAGACACCAGATGTGCCAGCGAGGAGGCTGAGCCCCGAAGGGGAAGGATTGGGGGGTCCCACATCGATTGGAGAAGAGAACAAATGTCAGCGAGGACGCTAGACCCCGAAAGGGATGGATTGTGAGATCCCACATCGGTTGGAGAGAAGAACAAAACACCCTTTATAAAGATGTGGAAACCTCTCCCTAGCATACGCGTTTCAAAAACCTTGAGAGAAAGCCCAAAGAGGACAATATCTGCTAGCAGTGGGAGTGGGCTTGGCTGGGCTGTTACATATTCTAACATAAATGTTATTCATACTACAAATTTTTCATAACCAAATGTACCGAGTGGAAGGTGCCCATAAACCACCGTAGCAATGAACAGGGCAATCATCTATCAAGGTTTTCTTATCAAACGTAGTAGCACTGGAGTCCGTTGTCCTTGTCCTATGAGAATAGTGAAGTTGCACAAGCTCACCAGACCACTCGAGGATATTAAGAGTAATTTAGAAAAAACAACTTTATTTGATAACCATTTGCTATTTTGTTCAATTAAGCTTATAAACACTGCTAATTCAAGTCCAAAAAGTTTACAAAACCAAACTACTCGAGTCTATGGGGAAAAAAGGTGTACAAGAAGGCTTATTTATAGCTCATAGTTCACAGATATGAATGATCACTAAATTTTTCTTTACTCGTTTCCTAACTATCATAATCAACTCATTCGAAAACTCTGAAAATGAGAAAAAAAAAAAAAAAAAGTGCAGGCTAGAGAGTCGAGACTGACCGGCGATTATAGACGCATCTACAGGGAAGAGAAGAACGGCTAGGGAATGAAGGGCAGATATGACTTGGTCGACATGCTTCGCATTCTTTATCGCCGAGATAACCTCCGCCACCTTCTGCAGGACCTTGGCCTCAAGCTCCCTCTTGTTTCCACTGTCCGCCATGGTTAAAGCTTCATCGCCCTGCAATCTTTGTGCGAAACTCTGTTTCTCGAAGGAAAATAAGAGAACTTTGCAATTATCCCGATTGATGGGCTTCATTCGATCGGCCCATATCTGACCCAATCCAGCCCATTAGCACAAGGTCCAAAACTCAGAACCTACGTTTCATTTTCACCTGCGCGTCTCAGACCCGACCACCGGTGAGTCGCCATGGCCACCGCTCTGACGAAGGTCTTCTCCTTCCTTTCCATCTCGAAATCATCACAAATACACCATAACTCCGTCTCTATAAACTTTCAATCTCTTCCGAAATCTAAATTGGCTCAGTTGGTTGCCACGGTTGGATGATGAAAGTTAGCTAATTTAGGGAATGATCATGATTTATAATACTCTCTCCAAACAAAGGCCTGAGAGCTTATGCTCAAGGTGGACAATATCATATCATTGTGGAGAGTCGTGTTCGTCTAACATGATATCAAAGCAAAGGCCTGAGGCCTGAGAGCTTATGCTCAAAGTGGACAATATCATACTATTGTGGACAGNATTACAAGATGATCAGTTCAAACAATTCATCTAACTTCGATTTTAGGGGGAAATAAGAACATTATATTGTTCATACAAGGTCTTTGCCACCAAATAGTTGAGGTTAAAACGTCCATTTATGTTAAAAAGGAAGGAAATCTTAACAATTTGCCAAAAAAATAAACAAGAGTAAAAGCTAACCACCATATGGACAACTACCAAAGAATTATCCTNCTAAAGGAGTCGAGCCTCGATTAAGGGGAGGCGCGCCGCACTTTGTTCGAAGGGAGGTATTGGATGATGAAAGGGAATGGTCGTGGATTTATAATCAAGGAATACTTTCAGCCATGAGAGCTTATGCTCAAAGTGGACAATATCATACCATTGTAGAGAGTCTTGTTTGTCTAACAGCCACCAGGCTCTCATGTGAACTACTCTGGTAGACCAATACAGTTCTTTATAGCATGTTTTGTCTTCACTCACGTGTATGTTTAGTTATGTTATTACGTAGTTTTGACTTTGCTTTTAGTTTTATTATGAATAGCATAGATGAGGCATTAATTACAGCAATTAAATTAATTATTTAATTTACAAATGTAGGGGTATAAATGGTATTTTACTTTAAAAAACATTAAAAAGGCAAACCAAACTTTGACAATCCACGGGCTTTTATATTGGGCCAGCTCTCTCTCTCTCAAAAAGTATTGGGCCGGCCCGATCTCTAAAATATTTGGGCCAGCCCGTAAATAAAAAATTACTAAAAAAGAAAAAAAAAACGATATATAATATAAATATACGCACTGTGAATATATAAAGAACTCCAGTTCCTTCGTTAACTGGTTGGTCTGCTATCTTGGTGCCTCCTCCTGCAAGAAAGGCATCATAGAAACGAAGCTCAATTTCCTCACTCAGCGAGTCATCTCATTTCTCAGTCGCAATGGAAGGCCAAGAGGGAACTCAGCAGCCTCATCTCGTGCTTGCTCACAAGCTTTTCCTTCTAACTCATCCTGATGTTCAAGATATCGAGAAGGTCCGTCTCACGGAGGAAGTATTGGCTTCCGTTAAAGCTGATGGTAATTTGCCGATTGCTTCATATTCTTAATGAGTTTCATTGAACTAGTACTGCAATTTCTGTCTCAAGAAATGGGTTGTTTTTTTCTCCTAATTTTTTTGTAATTTATACCGTGTAGATATGGCTCCGTTATACGAAACCCTAACTGGAAGTTCGCTGTTGGATTTGGATCGGAGTGTGTTGGACTCGATGCGCGCGAAGAACGAGGAGGAGTTGAAGAAGCTGGACGAGAAGTGAGTTTCTATATCGTCGTGGATCTGTTTTCTTTAGTGTCTTAGTATGAGGATTATGTGGGAGAATAGAAATGAAGTTCTTTGAGTATACGTAAATGTTCATTATATTTTATCATCGTTGAATTGGGTATCGATTAACAGTTTCACACCCACTTAGCCTCTTTAATGGGAGGAGTTATTGTTCAATCCATTTGAACATATACACTTTAAAGTTCAGTGAATTCATATGGAGGTGTAAATCTCTTATACTAGAGGCGTAGTTCTATATCCCTTTTGGATCTTATTCTACCACGTAACCTTACATTGCCGAATTCCTAATCGATGGAAGCTTATACTGCTGTGAATATTTTGATTTTGAATGGTGTCCTTCTTTGGTATTTTTTGATTCATAGCAGTTGAATGCAATGAGCTGGACACTTGGGTATGTGCGTGCTCCCCCTCCCCTTTTCAGTATATGTGTTAAAGAGTCCTTGCAGCGTGCACAATGCCTTTTGGATGCGTACTGATGGGAACTATATTTCTAATTCACTAAAATGTATTAAATAACCAACAATACAAGAATAAAAATAGCGTTCTAGGTAATTTGAGGAACCTAGAAGCCTCCCTTGAAGCCAGGCTCCGTTTGAAACCCTTTTTGTCCTCTTCCTTTATTTACGACCATTATTTACCCACGTTGGATTTGGGTATCCAATTAGTTTCTTGGAAGATGAGAGCAATGTATTGTCCTGGTCCAAGAACGTAAAAGAAGCTCTTCCAAAATTGGCTTTGTGCATTTGGTGTCTTATACATGACTATTGTGTTAACAACTGTTTGATACACGTCTAACAAGTGTCAAAGTGCCAGAGTCCGACACGTGTAAGACTCGTACATGCTAGCCTAATTTAGGTGTATGCGCTTCTTAGTTGTTGTGTGTTATTTTGATTGTTCTTTATTTACTTAACAGTTATGCTTATAGATTTAGTCATTCTTTTACTTAGGATTGCTGATGCAGAAGAAAACTTAGGTGAAAGTGAAGTTCGGGAAGCTCATTTGGCCAAATCACTTTTCTTCATTCGTATTGGTGATAAGGTTGGTTATCCAAATTTACTTCCCAATTTCTTATAGCACTGGTCCATGACTTCCACATAACTTTCTACATTTTGAACTCAGGACAGAGCTCTGGAGCAACTCAAGGTAACTGAGAGCAAAACAGTTGCAGTTGGACTTAAGATGGATTTGGTTTTCCATACACTGCAGCTTGGATTTTTCTATATGGATTTCGATCTCATCTCCAAAAGTATTGACAAAGCGAAAAGGTACACCACAATATGAATTTATTTATCACATGTGGTATCTTATCTTTTTAAAACAAATATTTGTGTGTTCTTGTTTGTAATTACTTGCTCCCTATGCCAGCTTGTTTGAAGAAGGTGGTGATTGGGAAAGAAAAAATCGTCTGAAGGTGTACGAAGGCTTGTACTGCCTGTCCACTCGAAACTTTAAGAAGGCAGCCAACTTGTTTTTGGATTCCATCTCAACTTTCACCACATATGAGCTTTTTCCTTACGACACATTCATATTTTATACTGTTCTCACAAGCATTATATCATTGGATAGAGTGTCTCTAAAGCAAAAGGTATATCCACGGATTTGCATTCAGCTTGTCTTTAAATTTTTCTTTTTGTAACGTGGATAATTTGAATGTTTTGCAATTCCATTATCAATTTTAATTTATTTCCTGTAGGTAGTTGATGCTCCCGAGATATTGACAGTGATCGGAAAAGTCCCATATCTTTCCGACTTTTTGAATTCTTTGTATGACTGTCAATATAAATCATTTTTTTCCGCCTTTGGTAAGTGGAAATGTTACTCAATGTCTAAAACTATGATTGATGGTCTGCTAGTTTCGTGTCTCATATAGTTCCTTCAACAAATGCAGCTGGTCTGACCGAGCAAATAAAATTAGACCGTTATTTGCATCCGCACTTCAGGTATTACATGAGAGAGGTCAGAACTGTTGTTTATTCCCAGTTTTTGGAGTCCTATAAGAGTGTCACTATTGAAGCCATGGCCAAGGCATTTGGAGTATCTGTGGAATTTATTGATCTGTAAGTGGTCATGCATTGTCGTACTTTTTTAAATATTTGTGAATAGATGAAGCTTTTGTTATCTGCATGATGTATAAAGGACCGTTTTCCCTCTCATAAATTCTCTTTATGGTTTCAGGGAGTTATCTCGCTTTATTGCCGCGGGAAAACTTCATTGCAAGATCGATAAAGTAGCAGGTGTTCTTGAAACTAATCGTCCTGATTCAAAGAATGCTCTGTACCAAGCTACCATCAAGCAAGGAGATGTCTTACTGAACCGTATCCAGAAGTTGTCTCGTGTAATTGATCTGTAACTAGGCCTTTAGTTCATTTGAAATTTGTTCGAGCCAAAAAGCCTCAATGCACGAATGAAGTTTGAGCATTAGAACTTCGTGAAAATGGCGTTGTAATATTGTTTCGAACATATCGACACCTCTGGTTTGCTGTTATCACTGTTGCTTGATTTTGTTTTATTAACAAAGTACCTTACTAGAAATTCTATGAATGCTCTACACCTACTCTTTTCATGCTCTCTTCTTGTTCCAGGTGCTTGCTTGTTTTTGTTTCTATTTATATTTCCTCGTGTACTGAGTGGAGTAAATGAATCCACGGTGATTAAACTCTTTGCTTATTTCAAACTAGTGGTAGGAATGCTATTTTTGATCCAGGATTACCAAGCTCCTTGCTTGACGATGATGCTGTAAATGCAATGCCCATACCTTTCAGCTGTAGGTTCAATCTCCAAGAGCCAGAAATTGTGGCAAATAGCTTGTAATGTTAGGCATATGTGCTTTGGATATTCATTGAACTTAAAAGTGCTTGCAAATGCAAATGTACTTTGGATATTTATTGAACTCTTAAATGGGGAATTATTTACTGCTACTCTTTATTAGTTTGGGATAAATAACATTTCTACCTCGGGTCAAAGCAGACAACATTTTGCTAGCGGTGGATTATTACAAATGGTATCAGACATTGGGTGGTGTGCTAACAATGATACTGGACTCCAAAGATTGTGAGATCTCACATTGGTTGAAGAGTGGAACCTACATTCTTTATAAAGGTGCATAAAACGGTGGATTGTGAGATCTCACATTGGTTGAAGAGCGGAACCTACATTCTTTATAAAGGTGCATAAAACGGTGAATTGTGAGATCCCACATTGGTTGAAGAGCGGAACCTACATTCTTTATAAATGTGCATAAACCTCTCTTTAATAGATGCGTTTTTAAAATCTAATAAACTAGTTTTTGGACAACAATAATTTTTTTTATGTGATTTGTGACAGATTTTAAATGGAATAAGCGAAAATATGTGCTAAGTTATTAGTGAACCTAGAGGGAGGTAATGAGAGGAAGAAACGTGTGTATTAAAAAAGGTTTGAAAAGGGTATAGAATTCTAAAGGTTTGGTGTGGGTTATAAATTTTATGTTAACATTTTGGGCGTGACAGAACCTAACAAATTATTTCAGCTGGTGACGAAACTAGTGACATAAAAGGTTGAAGTGACGGGAGGAGGATTGGGTTTGGATCACGAATTGGGAATTTCTCCTTAAATGAACTCCAAAACGCAACTGAAGCAACATCGCGCCCTATGCGAGGATTTGCCACGCTTTCTCCGCCACAATTTCTGAAGTTCTATACAACCCATTAATGGGCCATCGACCCACTTGGTTTTCGAACAGGGGCACTCTTTTGTTTCCTTCCAAGCCGTCGTCCATAGTCACGCGTGTGTAGAGTATCATCAAAGGGTTGGTAAGCACTAAAATGAGAGGTCCATTTTCAGATAGGAGCTAGGAATCCACCATGTTCCCTCGCTTTGATTTCAGCGATGTTCAACAGAAGCTCTCCACGCAGTTCAGACCTTGGGAGCGTTCTTTCCAATTCTGGGTCCGTGTTGCAGACATCTACACTGGCTACAAGGTCTGTGTTTATGCGTGTAATGTTCAATTGTTTTAGTTAATTGGCTGTTTAATTTGCTTTGTGGGTATTGTAGGTGCTTCAGCTACGAGTGAAATTCGAGAAGGATGTGCAGAAACAGGAGGCAATGTGGGAGAATCAACATGAACATGCAGCCGAGAAGATTTATGCTATGTGCTCTGATATGGGTGGTTTCTTCCTTAAGGTATGCTGTTTACAGACCCTTTATCAGATCATACGGTTTTAGTATTAGAACAATTGACTTATTGGAGCTGAATTTTATGAATGAGGTTGCTCAAGTTATTGGGAAGCCGGATTTGGCCCCAGCTGCTTGGGTGAAGAGGCTTGTTACACTTTGTGATCATGCTCCAGCAACACCTTTTGATGTTGTTCAACATGTTGTGGAGAAAGAATTGCATAGAAGTCTCGGTGAAGTCTTCGAAACATTCGACCCTGAACCTCTTGGTTCGGCTTCAATTGCTCAGGTATCTTGACCGATAGTAACTATTTATCAAAGAATGACTCGGGTTATTAAATGATCGAAGGACTAGGAGTAATTTACTTACTATACTTAGTTGACATCTAATGAATCATGAGTTCAGTACACTGTTTGGCATAAAGATGGATATTTCTTGCTGATTATTAGACAATCCCTTGTTCAAAAACCTCGTAGAGGTTAATAGCTTCCATGTACTTGAAAGGTTATTTGATAATGTGTACTTGGTGTTTGTAAAGAACTAGTAAAGTTCATCCCTGACATATCTTTTGTGCTCAATTTAGGTTCATAGAGCTAGGCTAAGGGGTGACAAGAATGATGTTGTGGTCAAGGTAAGGAAATTTTAAGACCTATCATATTCTCATAATTTATGGTCTCTTAATCTCGTACTCCGTCCTTATTCATACGTCGTAGGTGCAACATCCGGGAACCGAAGATCTAATGATGACCGATATTCGTAATTTGCAAGCCTTTGCCTTGTACATGCAAAAGACAGATATCAAGTTTGATCTATATTCTGTAACTAAGGAAATAGAGAAACAGGTGCAATTCCTTCTCTTTTTATTGTGATTACAGAAAATGGTGTTATTCCTTTTGCCACTTGTATGATGCTTTTAGACTATTCTCTTTTTAAGCATGCCGACGAAAGTTCATAGAATATTTAGTATCTTAAACCGGTAACTGACCGTTGATCTCTAAGTTGTTTCGTTATGTTGCCCTTGTTGACCACTTAATCAACCCACCATGGTTATAATGATCGTCTAGGTCCTCGCATGGCCAAATGGGCGTCACTTGAGGGTCGCCGCTTCTCTTATTGCAACGTGAGGGTCACAACCTAACAACCTACTCTCTTTATAGTTAGGTTGTGACATTCTCTCCCACTTAAACTAGTCATTGTCCTGATGACTTACTTGGGGGCACAACCAGTGTTAGGTTGTGACACTATGCGTGTCCTTTTGTGGAACTCTTGGAGATCGAAATCTTCGGAGTTCTGAACATAGCTTTTTTCTTTTGATTCTTTTCGTGTTAAGTATAGTGGTACTCGAATCACAACGTTTGTAGTTTTCGCCTCTCTTGGAAGGCTTTTCTTTGGTCGACTTTTGGGTGAGAGTTCTCTCCAATCCCAGCTTTTAGGTTGTTCTTTTGGTTCTTTCGTGTGAATATACTTCTATAGAGCTGCAGCATCTATCTTGCAGTTTTCATTCTTGAAACTTCAATGCATTTGTTTCAGGCTCTTGATTGCTTCATTTCATAAGATCATACTTTTTCATGTCCTCTTTCTCATGATGTTGATTCTCATCTTGGAATCTCTTCCTTCTTATCTTTTCAAGATTGGTTATGAATTTGACTTCGAGAGGGAGGCCAATGCTATCGAAAGAATCCGTCATTTCCTGTGTAGCAACAACAAAAAGAGTCCGGTATTGGTGCCACGAGTGATTAAGAACATTGTTACCAGGTACGTGCAATTAATGATTATGTAAGAATAGCCACAATTTTGTTTATGAACAAGAGCAACAAGGGAAGTTTAAGAGCTCCCCACCTCTCCCAAATTCTCAGTAGAGAATGTCTAGAAAGCAATAACACTGGCCTATAACTCCTCTCATACCACGGTTCCCTCTAACGAATCGTATTGGGCCCCAGACACAACAACAAAGCTACCTTTCACACGCCCGCCCCCGTACCCCGCTCATTCTTCCATTCATGCACCTTTGTACTCCGGGACCTATCATAAATATGGTCAGCAGACATAGACCATCACTTTTTCTGTTGCTTTTCATACATCCTGGGGACAGATAATTTGTCTTGGAAAGTTTCGTCTGGATAGGAATTTATTCAATTTTTCCAACAAAATAGAGTTACAAATTCATCTTAGAATTGTATGAATTTGTAGAACGTTGAAATGCTACTTTCCAACTATATCATAGTTTGATGTCGAACTTCTTTGCCATTCAAGCAAACTAGCGTAACGTACTTCTTAGGTGGTTCGGGAACTATCTTTGCTCAATCTTGATCGAGATCTTAGTGATTGAGTCTCTTTTTTGTTTGGTTAGGAGGGTGTTGGTGATGGAATATATTGATGGAATCCCGATCCTCAATCTCGGCGATGAAATAGCAAAGAGAGGCATAGATGCTAATGGCAGGATAGCTTTAGCTTCAAAGCAGTAAGCATTTATACTGAGAACTTCTCTTTATTTTAATGGAATTTTTTCTTTATTGACATGGCTGTACGTCTTGTCCACGAAGTTTCTTTTCGGTCGAACGTTTCCCTTGCAGTTATTGCCTAATTTCGGGTCTGACGTGCAAACTGAGAACAATTGTATGGATTACAAATTTAGTTTTGAAATGAAAACCCGTCGACTTAATATCCGACGTTAGTGTTTGAGACTACTTCTCTATTTTCTGTCTTATAACCTCGAGAAACGTGCACTTCTTCATGAACTCAAATTAATATTTTCCAGGTTTTACATAATTTTTGGCCTCGATCGATAACTGTTTCGTTTTTGGTTTTTGAAATTAAGCTTATAGACGTGCCTTGAGGGACGCACTTCAGTTATCGAGCAGTATATTTTCTATCCCTCCTGAGATTACTGAAACACGTAGGGAAAATTTTAATATTGCAGGAAAATTCTTAGTAGTTTGACACTGGCATATGGACAAATGATTCTGAAGAGTGGTTTCTTCCATGCAGATCCTCATCCAGGAAATATATTGATCTGTAAAGGCTCAGAGGCAAGTCCGCTACTCGAATTTTCTATACATGTTCTAAACTCATAGTAATTTTTCGTTTTCGTGGCATGTCGTGCTCGCATCTTTCTCACACTACTATAAATGTGGTATGTGGAAGATGATCGAGATTTCAGGAGTTGATACCTCGGTGACGTTTAGATCGGCTAGCTTAATGTCTTGACTTTCAATTTCCCTGTTTCGATCATGAATCGAGCTGAAATCGTAGTTTGTTTCTCCGTTTTATCAGGTAGCGTTGCTTGATTACGGGCAAGTGAAAGATCTTCCTGACCAGTTGAGGCTCGGTTATGCTAAACTTGTTCTCGATATTGCTGACGGTGATGCCACAGGAACAGCTGAAACCTTCAGGTAATTATTATAGTCTGCTTGGCCTGTCTTGTGTAAGAACTATGTCTTACTCGTGATAATATTGACTCAACGATCACAAAGATAACAAGAACAACCCATCTCGCGATCAAGAACAACCCAACTAGCTATTTCGAGCGTCCTCGAAACCTCGCCTCCTAAGAACTCCTGTTATATTCCAAAATACCAAAGCATGAAATTAATTGTAACAGCCTACAAGCCCTCCAAGCCCTCCGCTCGCAGATGTTTTCTTTGGGCTTTTCTTTCCGGGCTTCCCCTCAAAGTTTTTAAAATGTGTCTGCTAGGAAGAGATTTTCATACCCTTATAAAGAATTCTTCGTTCTCCTCCCCAACCGATGTGAGATCTCACATCAACATTTCAGACAACATACTAATATAGCCCCTGCTACGACACAGGCTTACAAAACAACTACCCACGGCACACGAACAGCTTGTCGCTTGGCTAATTCTGGTTTTCGCCCCTTCTATAACATCTTTATACTAATTCCTTTTATTTCTTAATGGTTCTTCAGGGAGCTTGGGATAGATACCGTAAGCAATTGTGAAAATGTACAAGAAGAACTGTTTAAGTTGGCTCTGGTAATGTTCGATACTAGGCTACCCCCCGGAAAGGTGTTGATGCAACCATTTGCAGAGGACTCTTCAATAAAGAAAGTCGGTGTAAAGGTATAGTTCAGGCTTTACAAATATGAGATCCCACATCGGTTGGGGAGGAGAACGAAACATTCTTTATAAGGGTGTGGAAACCTCTCCTACCATACGCATTTAAAAAACCTTGAAGGAAAGCCCGAAGGGAAAGCCCAAAGAAGACAATATCTGCTAGCGGTGGATTTAAACTGTTACAGCAAATTGATAGTGCTTGTCTGTAGAGGCATATGTATTTGTATATTTGTATCAACTGAAAAGACTGTTCTTCTTTTCCCTTTCGCTACTGTAGTCGTTTCCCGAGGAACTCTTTTCCATACTTCGAACAATCCAAATCCTTAGAGGATTAAGTGTCGGTCTCGGGATCAATTACTCGTGCGCTGAACAATGGCGACCCATTGCAGAAGAAGCATTGTTGCTTTCTGGTAGGCTAGAAGGTGACCCTTTTGAACTCTTTAGTCTAAAACAAAACTCACTCATCTGTTCGTTTTCTGGAAGGATTGTTGAATGAACTTCATTTCACTTCACTTCATTAGGTCTGTTATTCATTTGCTTTCAGGTAGGAAGATGAATACGACCCGTAAACGTGGATTCTTAAAGAGATTGTTTTCGAGATCTAGCTGATTCGTTCTTGACGAGATGAGCGATATGAACAAATCTGGATGCGTCTAATTGGTGAGAGATGCTGACAGTTTTTTATCCGCTTATGGAAATAAATACTCAAATTCATCGTCGTGGTCGTCATTCTTTAACCGGTACGAGCTCCTCCATAATAGGCTTTTCCGAGCTGCAGCATCTGTTTGGTGTTAGTAGGACAATGGCTTGAACTCCTTGTTTATGAAATTGAGAGGTACACATTCAATTTATCATATGAAGCTGTTTTGTCTGATTACTTCAAGTTGAGCTCAATTGTGTTAGCTGTTGCTCTTAATTCAGTGTTCCATGGCAACTCATGGTCATGATCTTGCCTCTTGTCTAGATTAGACTGATACATCTATAATTAAGACTCCATTACTTTCTTAAGACATTTTTCTTTCTTGAAGATATTATCATAATGAAAACTTCGAAAATAAATTTTTTAAAAAGTGCCCTTTTTTCTACGATCGAGGAGCTCGATCTCCTACACCCAGAGACACTCGTGGCCACCTAATGTTCGGAAACACTTTTAGTCCCTAAAAGTAACAATTTAGTCTCTACACGTTTGTCTGAAACAAGTGAATCCTTGTACTTCCAAATTTGTAACCTGCTTGGAACGAACGACTCAAACAGGCGAGGGTTGTATAAGTGGAATGAGGGAAAGCGGGTTGCTTCTTAGCATTTCGGAAAATGAAATTCCGCTACCACCAGAATTCCTATCATAAGATCGATTGAGATCATGTTGCTTGAACAAACAAACTTTGAACTAGTTTTTTTTTAAATTATCTGAAGCCAATAAGCTCCCAGAGCCAGAGCTCGTTCACCTCTCCCTTATTCTTTTTCATCGAGTGATGTTTCGTATCAAAGAAAGAAAGGAACAAGCATCTCTTTTGATAACAATTTATTTTGATTTTGTTTACGTAACGAGTTAATTTTGATTGTTCATAAGCACATTGGTCTCTAGTTAATTTATTGATCTACCTATATACCGAAATTTCAATAATATCAATATCTTCCACGGTATATATTAAATGACTAAATTTTAACTAAATTATTACTCTTCGTTACAATATAAAATTCATTAATCATAAACCAAAAATGAATTTTAACCTTAATCAAAATTTGATCCCTAAGCCACAATTATCTAGCTAATGCTAATATTATGAAATTTAAAATAATTGTTATATATACATATCTGTGGTTAAAAAGCCCAAAAAAGAAACGGCCCATATTACATAAGCCCAAGTAGGCCCAAATGAACCAAATAAAGAGTGTGGAGTAAGCTTCCCGCCCTTACTTGATTCATTAGCGCGCCAGTGAAGTCTGAAATCCGTGTTGCTTTTTTTCTTCCAAAGGAAGCCATCGAGGCGTTCGTCTCTCTGCGGTCAGTTGTTTACGGATTGAAACGATGTTCGGGAGAGTCAGATCGTCTTCTTCAGTGGATTCCTTGGAGCGGCCGCCTTCCAAGGTTCTTAAAGATGACCGTCTCTCCATCTACGGTTCGTTCTCTATCTTAATCTTTCTTTTTGATCTAATTATGGATTCACATTTATAATCTGCCGGTGTCTCCCTTATTCTTTTCTTTCTTTTTTTTTTTCCCCTTTGAACTCATACTTCAATTAAAATGTGATAATATGAATGGTTTTGCTACTATTTTCCGGTTCATTGCTCATTTGCGCTGGAGCGTTCATTCAGGTTATAGCGTCAGAGTTCCAGGATAGATTCTTAGTTTGGCTTCGATTCTTAGCTTGGTTTATCTTGGACAAATGATTTGAAATCCAACTTGTTCATTGATTAAATTATAATAAATTTTGAAATCTTTTCTGACTGAAGATCAACTTGTTCAATTTGTAAATTTACATACTAGCTACATCAGGAACTTATGTTTTTGGAACTTTATCATCATCAAGATGTGAGGTATACATTAGATTTTCCAATTATGGGCTAGGCCAGCTTAGATTCCTCGAACTCTAACCAGATTGCCTATACATCTTCCAAAAGAAGTTAATACGGTGAACAAATCTAAACATATATGGGATGTAGATTTGAGGTTAGTGTTAGCAAAAAAAAAAAAAAATAAATAAAAAAAAAAATTAGGACTGTGCATTTGAAATGAGGACGGCGATAATATGCGTGCCTCATAGATAATTTTTATTTATTTTCATGTTTTTGTTTAGATTTGTTCACATAAACAGATATAAAATCTGCTATCTATGAATTCAACGGTAAAAATCTGAAGGTTGTTTTGAAACAAATTTCAAGTTTAGAGGTGTAATTGAATCTAACCCATAGTTAAAAGAATATTTTTCATAATTTACATTTTTTGAATTATGCTCCTCTCATTTTTCATATTGTGTCTTTAATAAAATTAGGAACCATTGCCCATATTCGATAACAGTTTGGAATTGTTAAGGAGGTTAAGTTCTAAGTTATGTAAACTTTTTCTGCGTTTTTTGGAACCAACAAAGGTCTCTCTGTTTACTTCGGTAAGTTTTTATTTATCCTAGAAATGAATGATATTCTTCACTCTCTCTTGAAATTAGACTGCAGGCCAAAATCTGATGTGGGGGATGAAATAATGTTGTAGTTATGGATTTCAGATTAACAACCACAATCGTATAGAATTTTTTGAACATATCATTTAGTTCCTTCTTGCAGAGACTACCCTAAGGAAGCTTAAACTCGGTTCGCAACTCGACTCAATCCTACCCACGGCCAAGGATGATGCCTTAGAGGATGGAGAAACCAATTCTTGCTCGTGTTCGTCGCGCACCGAGGCAATGAAAACAGAAGCATGCAACAGTCCAGCATGTTTTCCAAAGGGTTCTCATGAGTTAGCCAACCCAACTAAAAAAGATTTGATAACTGTAGATTCAGATTATTCGACAAGTACTACTTATACACATGAAGCTTCCAGGGATTGTCAATCAACAGAACATTCAACGCAGCAGTGTAGGATGAAGAACTCTGTTGAGTACCTATTCTCAAAGTACAAGAATTCTCAAGGAATTTCAACAATCATGGAGGAGGCGACGACGATGACTGAGGATATTTGTTGTATGGTTATGTTACCAAGTTCTAATGCATCTCAGTCTAGTGATAATATCAAGCTACATTCAGAGCAAGAATCCATTGGTTCTTCGACTATATCATCGGAATCGAGTTCTATAACTAACTTGGTGGCATGATCAAACATTAGCCATTCCAGAGTCGGTTGCCTCTTTCAATGTGTATCTGAACATAGAGCTAAATTATGAGACGACTGATGTTTCTAATCCACCACTGTTATTTGTTCATTATGAAAATTTCTGTAGAGTCTTGATATTCAAAATGGATTTACTCCTTTTTGCATAAACGGGTCTGTAAGGAAGATTATTACAGGACTCTAGACTGGAATCTTATTCTATAATTCAAGATTACAAACAAGATTAATAATCAACAATTCTCACCGAGGACAAGAAGGCTTCATAGGCAACATCACTCTATCAGCCATGATGCAAGAGCTGGCTCCCAGTCCACCAATTCACCTTCTTTGAACCAGAGGGCTGCATACACAGAAAGTCGAAGACTTAGAACAACATGAAAATAATGCAAAATCTAATGAACTCTCAAGAATTCTCAGTCCATTTAAAGAAATTGCTAATAAGCTAATGGTGTAGAGTTAGTCATCTGATGAACCTCAAAACTTAATCACTGCAGCATCCCTAAGCTACAAAACTAGTTCAGTGTGAGATCACGCATCGGTTAGAGAGAGGAACAAAACATTCTTTATAAGGGTGTGGAAACTTCTCTTTAACATACGTGTTTTAAAACCATGAGACTGACGGCGATACGTAACGGGGCAAAGCGGACAATATCTGCTAGCGGTAGGTTTGGGCTATTACAAATGGTATCAAAGCCAGATACAGGGTGGTGTGTTAGCGAGGACACTGGGCACCCAAAGAGGGTGGATTGTAAGATCCTACATTGACTAGAGAGGGGAACGAAGCATTTTATAAGGGTGTGGAAATCTCTCCCTAACATACGCATTTTAAAACCGTGAGGCTTACGACGATACGTAACAGGCCAAAATGTACAATATCTACTAGCGGTAAGCTTGAGCTATTACATGAAGACAATTAGATTTCGCTAAAACATGAAAAACTGTTTCAGTTTCAAGTGGAGCTTAATCCTGAAACACAGATAGTACTTTTCATTTTACACAAACTTCTGATTCCGACTCGTTTCCATCAACCTTACTCCATCCTCTTTCTTTTTTTTTCTCTTTTTTTTTCCTGCTTCTAAAAGAAACTGATAATTAGCAGAAATAACCCTTATGCTCCTAAATCCGAGGTCCACCATGTTCAGTTAAAGACTACCAGCTACAATTCAATGAGTGCAAGACGAATGATTTGTTTCATATAGTTTCTTTTCTCAGAAATAAGAACAAATTACCACAAAAATAGCAAATCCACTGATTATAGCAATATTATCGAGAATGTACACAAGTTAAGCCATTTTAAAAGCACAGTGTCTCTTACCTACTTCACGCTTGCCACTCTCAGGACTATCACTCCCATGAATCACATTCCTGCCAAGATGTTCAAATAAGTTCTTTTTATCGCACGATTGCATTTTAACAATTATACCATGAATCAAATTTCATAAGGTCTGACCTTCCTTTTTGAATTGCAAGATCCCCTCTTATCGATCCTGGCTCGGCTTCAAGAGGATTCGTAACTCCGATTAACTTGCGTGCTGAGGCCACAACGCCAACACCCTCCCATGCCTAAATAAACACAATCAACATCGACCGCAAAGTTGTGGGATAGTTAGTTTTTATAATGGGCCGAATTCGAATTACAGCAGAAATAGAGATGAGAAACATACCATACACACAACAGGGCCTGATGTTATGTATTCAATTAAACCAGGAAAAAAGGACTTCCCCTTAAGATCTTTATAGTGTTCCTGTAATAATATAAGATCAGTTTAATAGAGAGAGAGAGAACAAAAACATGGCTGAGAAAGATCTTAATCAAGAATGCTTAATGAAAGTCTCAAACGACCAATTAGCTTATGAAGTAATCTTTCAATGAATTTAAAAAGTAGGACTCTAAATACTTTCGATCTTTTGAGCTTGAACAATTAGAACAAAAATCAGATTCTCCAAGGAACTTCAGAAACATCATGGAGAATGAACGTCGTTCAAGGACAAACCTCAGCCAAATCCTTTGAGCATTGCGTGAGCTTCAAACCAGTAAGCTTAAATCCTTTCTTCTCAAATCGCGAAATTATCTCTCCAACCTAAAACAACTCAGTTAAAGCAAGAAAACTTCAGAATGCACGTTAAGCAGTTCTCCACTATAATTACGGAGGAAATTGTGGATTCCTTCATTTCTACTTCAGATTTTTCCTGTTTAATTAGACATTATTCAACGAAATTGAACTCATATCCAAGAATTAAGACCTTAATAGCACAGGAGATGAACAATGAACATTCCAGTACACTGAATTGCAAAGTTCGACAGTAACCACAGAGAAAAAGCAGGAAAAAGCACAAATTAAGGGCTAAATTATCAGGTCGTAAAAGGAAACTCACAAGGCCACGTTGAACGCCGTCAGGTTTCACCATAATGTAAGTCTGGTCGACTCGCTCCTGCACCTCAAAAGACAAAATCGATTAATCTCAAAACAGGCCAATAATTGAAAGCCAGTTCAATACGAAAAAGAGAAAGAAAATTGAACACACCAGTGAGGCAACCAAATGAGGCAAAAAGATAAAGGATTCATTGACAACCGAAGCAGCACGAGAACGACTAGTAAATTTGTAGAAGAGATGAGAATTCGAAGGGAATGCTGAAAGATGGTCGCAGCGGCGCAGTGCAGTCGTCCGAGAGTAGGTTAAGCTGCAGAAGGTTCTCGTCCGCGGCCGGAGAAGCGGCGGAGCACCTGTTCCGAATACGGCCAAAGCATCCATTTCGCCTTCCTATTGTAACGCCCAATCCAAAAGGTATGTACAGAGAGGCAAAGTTCTTTCGCCCGCAGTTTTATATTTATATATATATATATATATATATATATATATATATATTTTTTTTTTTTTTTTTTTTTTTTTTTTTTTTTTTTTTTTTTTTTTTTTTTTTTTTTTTTTTTTTTTTTTTTTTTTTTTTTTTTTTTTTTTTTTTTTNTTTTTTTTTTTTTTTTTTTTTTTTTTTTTTTTTTTTTTTTTTTTTTTTTTTTTTTTTTTTTTTTTTGTAATAATTTAGTATTATATACGGTCATTTCCTACTTTAGTGTGTAGCAATTTAGTCTATATATATATATATAACATTTATAATAATAATAATTATATATATATATATATATATATATATATATATATATATATGGTAATTGAGTACCTATATATCAATTTAGTTTATATATTTTTTAAATTTTATAACAACTTTTAAAAAATTTCATTAAATAATAATTATAAAATCCAAGAACTATATTTATAAAAATCCGTGACAAAATTGTTACAAAATTTAAAGACTAAATCCAAGTAATTATTATATTAATAATTTATTTATCCAAACAAATAGTGTGTAAATTAAAATTCCACGTAATCACTTTAAATTCCTCCAAACATACCCTTAATTGCGCTTAAAAAATTATTATTAGAAGTAATTAACAAAGTTAAATGAGTATCAAAATTAATAAATTTATCCACTTAATTAAGTATTAGAAGAATTTATTAATGACCTATAGTTTGTAGAGCCTCCAAGGACACTGTTTTGACTATGGCGGCGGGTGGCCTAAGCCAATAACTAAGCCCTTCCGATCATCTTCCGCCGCCGTTGGCCTATCGTAGGTGGTCAGAAACTGCAGCCGACAACGCTACATGAACGAACTTGTGCTCCGAGGATGGTGGCCCGACCAAGAACTCCAGAATTCTGTCTCTAAAATGTTTTGGACATGTTGAGGCTTGAAGTTAAAAGCCTCTTTTTTTTTTGTCTAAAAATCAAAACCAACCTCGACCTTTCTGTTCAATCGACCTCTCGAGATCTTTATTGACATCGAAAGATATTTGTACCTACAAACATATCTTATTTGAAAGATTAAGGTAATACGAGTATGACATTATTATCGCAATGAGAACACTGATTGAATTTTAATAATAAACAAAAATGAGTACTTAAAAGTTGAGGCTTTTCGATGTCTTGCCTCGAGGTCATGCCAAAATTGAAGTTATCAACTAATGGTTAAGGTTAAAAATGGTGGACTCCTCTTAATCTCTCCCTTATAAAGATGGCTCGTGTTTTCTCAGGAACTAGTGTTCTTGGCCGTTGCAAGGAAAAGTTTCTTAAATACCTAATATGATAAGTTAAGATTTGAAGACGTTGGTAATGAAGGCGTACACGTAACTCAGCATTTCAGTGCACAAATTATACTCGAGCTTCGAATCAATGTTCCTTGAAACAAGAAGTACGGTCACGGGTTTCATTGAGAACCAAAGTATGTTAATGACTCGGCCACACATATGTGAATGAAGATGGTTTGTTTACTTTCGGCCACTAATTCGAAGGAAATTCATTAACTTCGTTTATGTCCTTATGCAGTAAAGAAAACAAGTGAGGTTGGTTAAGTATGATCGGGATGGTTATAATTTATGTAATTTGTTCTTAATAGGATTAAATAAAAAATAGACCATCAAATACTTATTTTTAAAATTTAAATATTAAAAGAGATATTTTAAAATTTTAAGACAGTTATATATATATATTAAGTTTGATGGGCAAAATAAAATATTTAAAAATATAGAATGGGATTTAATTCTCAAAATTACCCCTTTAATTGATTAATAATAAAAATTAACGCGAAGCAAAGCGGCAAAGCAACATTAAATTATCTAGCCGGCTTAAAACGGCGTCGCTTTTCAAACCTCGACGTGGGGCCCACCACAAGACCACGCCACTCCTTTTGACTTGATCATAATTGATATTATATTAGATTGATCAATAAATTTCACAACTGATTATTATAAATAAAATAATTGTTCAAAGTATTTTACAACTAATTTTTTAAATAATCAATTATTTCGTTTAAACTTAGTTATCAACTTGATTTAAAATTGAATCCAACCATACCAAATTTATAGTTAATTTAAAAAAAATTATAGTTTCGATACAATTACATATATATATATATATATATATATATAACCATCTATTTCATAATATATATTAAAATTAAGTCGTAAATCTTAATTTTTTAAAAAAATAAATAATTATTTATTTATTTTAATTTTATTAAAAATAATATTTTAAATAAATGATTTGAATGAATAATGATGTTAAAGGCATAATTAATTTGGTCAAATATTTTTTTCAAACGACATTTTATATGATATAATTATTTTCCAAGTCAACTGATTAAATCAAACTAGTTGCGTTCTTAATTCAACTATTAAACAAATGTTTTAAGTGAATAGTCTTCAAAATTCTTATTAATTTAAAATTACATTAAACAATTAAATTTAGAACAATTATAATAAATTAATTATATATTTGACTGGTCAAATTAGAACTCAAAACCTTAAAAAGGAGACTTTTATATTAAAAATTGACCAGTAAAATTACGTAAAAATCATTTCTTTTAATAACATAAAAATTCAATACATTTTTAAAGATTTAGAGACCCCTTAAAATTATCTACTCCCAAAATCAAGGAAAATGGCTTATTAAAAATAAAATTGATGGTCGTGACAGGTTTAAATGACGATAGAATAATAACTTATCTGTCATATCGGTTCCGGTTTTCGGTTTCTTCTTCTTTCCTTTCTGCCTGTTCAGTCTCACCTTGCCCTGAATGGTCAGCTAAAATGTCAAACGAAAAGTCTAATAAGAGCACTTTTTCTTAGCTCCCGATACGCCGAATGTCGAATCCCTAACAGGTGATGATGCACTAAGACTGATTTCCTTACTCGAGCCAGGGGGAAAGAAAGGACGGGAGAATAGAAAACAAGACGAATCAAGTTCAGGATTTCATTCAGTTCTCTCGCCCGAATTGGAGACAAAATGAAAAGCTCTTGCTGCGGGTGAGGATGAGGGGAGAGGACATAAAAGATTCGAGAAGAGACCAACTCTGAGAAATAGGTAGCACTTGAGGTAGTGCGCCCTCCCTATGTTTGTTATTCATTTTAATTTATTTATTTTTTTAGATAATGCAATTTATACTTTTTAAAAATTACTTCTCCTAATTAAAAAGTTATAACAAGACCTAGTAAGCACCTTTAATTTTCAGCTATCTTATAAATTAATTAATCAATCGATTAATTATTTTTTTAATTCTATTAAAAATCAAATTAAACGGTCAATTCACGATATTACAATAATAATTCCATATATTTTATATATAAATTCATTAAGCCATACCCATTGAACATCCCAAATTAACAAGAACAAAAAAAAAAACCGAGCATCCGACAGCAATGGAGATGAACAATTTGAATGTCGAAATAATCTCCACGGAGTCCATCAAGCCGTCGTCTCCAACGCCGTCAGAGCACCGAGAGCTCAAGCTTTCATTTCTCGACCAAGTTGCCCCCAGCAGCTACACGCCTCTCCTCTTCTTCTACACCGCCGACCAGCTTCACGGCGGCGATGACCACCGTGAGCGGTGCCGGAAATTGAAGGAGTCTCTTGCTGAAACCTTGAACCGGTTCTATCTTCTTGCTGGAACTCTGGTGGAGGCTTATTTGGTGGACTGTAACGATGACGGCGTGGATTTTTCTGAAGCTAGAGTTTCCGGCCGGATGTCGGAGGTCATGGAGAAGCCTCACGACGTCGTTTCGTTGCTCCGTCTGCTGCCGTTTGATCATGATGCGGTTCTTGAGAGGGAGTGCATTTTGGCTGTACGGTATAATGTGTTTGAGTGCGGCGGCGTTGTGGTTGCTCTCTGTGTTACTCATAAGATCGTCGACGGAACCTCCGCCACCATGTTCACCAAAGCCTGGGCCGCCGCCTGCCGTGGAGACGACAGTGAGTATTTATTAAATCCATTTCAGTTATTATAATCGGAATTTTCGCTTAACATTTTCACTCTGTTCTTACTTCGAAACAGAGTATCCGGTGGTGCCGACATTCGACGCGACGGAGCTATTCCCGCCGATGGAAATCCGCGGCGGAAACAGACGGCAATCACGAATGGACAAAATCGTAACAAGAAGATTCATCTTCAACAAATCCAACATCGCCGCTCTGAAAAACCAAGCCAACTCGGAAGCATTCCTCAACCAACGCCCTCCGTCACGAGTAGAAACCGTCTCCGGCTTCCTCTGGAAGCGTTTCATGGCCATAGCTCAACAAAAACCCCCTACCAAAGCTAAACGTTTCGCCGTAATCCAAGCCGTGAACCTCCGCAACCGAATGAACCCACCGCTTCCGCCGCACTCCTTCGGCAACCTCTGGTGGTTCGCTACCGCCGACGCGCCAATCGACGAGGAACAAGACTTCCCATCCTTAGTAGCCAAAATCAGAGAAGCAATAAAAGAAATCAACGGCGATTATATCAAGACATTACAAGACACGGAGAAATCGATGAAGGCGAAGATGAAAATGGGCCAAATGGTTTATTCCGGCGAGTTGGAGCTCTATAGCTTCACTAGTTGGTGCAGTTTTCCGCTGTACGAATCGGATTTCGGCTGGGGAAAACCGGCTTGGGTCTGCAGCCCTGGGCGGCCGTACAAGAACGTGGTGCTGTTCGTCAACACCAGCGACGGCGAAGGAATCGAGGCGTGGGTGAATTTGACGGAAACTGACATGAAGGATTTCGAAACTGATTCGGAACTTCTCTCCTTCGCGTCATTATCCTGAAATTCGGTATATTTAATAATTATTCTAATAATATAAGCAAATTAAAATTTTATATTTGAAAAAAAAAAAAAAAATCATAAGGAAGGATGATGATGATGATAGTAACGTTAGCTATTGTTTGTTCATCCAATTTGAAGTTAATTTCCATCTTTTGATTTCAATCTCTCATAATTTATATTTATGTTATTTAATGTATTAATTTTCATATATATATATATTTATATTTATGCTATTTATTGTACTAATATTTGTCTAAATAGTATTTATATTATTTGTTTAAAATAATAATTTCTTAAATTATTATGTATGTTATTAATAAGTCTATAGAGCTCGTGTTCACAGATCGTGGGGTCTAAGTGAGCCGACGTAAGTCCACAAAATGGATGTTAATAAGTTGTGGGGTCTCTCAAATTCTTTGGGCGTGTGTTACGTTAACGTCACTATTCTTCTCCACGTAGTCCGTTACAAGCCATTAAGTCATAATTTTTAAAAATTATTTTGAAAATAAAAGAAAATAGCATAAAGTTATTTTTTATCATTAGATTAAAATAACAAAAACTCGTATACTTCTTATATGTATACTTTCGACCGTTCGTATGTTTGATTGTATAATAGCTTAAGCCTACTCCTAGCAGATATTGTCTTATTTGGGCTATTTGTCGGTTTGACTTTTCCTTTTGGACTTTTTGGGTGTGGACTTTCCCTTGTATATTGTCTTGTTTGGCCTTTCCCAGTTTTTTTCTCGCGAAAATATATATATATATATATATATATATATATATATTTATTGATTGATTGATTTATTTATTTATTTATTTATTTTGAAGAGTAAATAAATTATATTTATATTCCGAAATTGATCCAAACGTAGATAATAAATAAAGCGTAAAAAACTAATTATGGAAATGAAGAAAATAAAATTAAAGAATATATCTTATCGACATAATTATATTCCTAAATCAGAGAGAACCAGAAATGAAAAACTACGACGGCGATTAATACTCTGTACTCGGACTTAGCTACCGGAAGTTGCCTCCAACACCGGCGGACAAAGAGAATAGCAACTCGCTCCTCCGCTGCCGCGCCAGCGGCACCGTCGTCTTCAGCCGAGGACAGGGCTAAAATCGGGAGCAAAAGCAATGCAAGCAAGCAAAAGCATAGCGGAAGAAGCGCCGTCTTCTTCAACATTAGAGCTACTTCTCTTGAACTTCGGATACTTAGCTTTATTGCACTGGATTTGCTTCGCCGTCGCCGCCGCCGCCGCTTGCGGCGGCTGAACTTGCTGGTGCTTCATTCTCAGCGTTTCTTCCACTTTAGACACCATTTTGAAAAGATTTTTAAGGAAATGATCGGAAGATGCAATTTGATTTGTGGTGTGGGGAACATCCCTACATAAGCACCTGGTTTTATAGTGTCCTAGGATGACGAAAATGCCCCTCCCCAATTGGCTTAATTTCTGTTTCGTTCTTATCCTCTTTGGAATAATATTTTAAATTATTTTATTTTATTAAATTTTAATGGTTTCACTTGGGCTAGATACATTTATCCTACTGAAAAGGCCGTGTATGGGCCCATAATTATTTTATTTTATTAAATTTTAATAAACAGTGCCTAAATTGTTGTCCAGTCAAAATAAACCAATTATTTAACGAGGTTGACACAATATGATAGAAAATTTCGATAAAGTTTATATTCAACGTCACCGTGATTCATAATCCAGAGATTAACTAGGAAATGATACTCTGAATCATAGAACTATAATGAAATATACGATCAACCAACATTTATCAAATTTAAAAAAGGGTCAAAAGAAATGGTTGATATCGGGCAACGACATGTGGTATTTTTTTTTTTCATCTGTTCCTCGATTGTACATGTCTTAACTGATTGAATTATATTCAAGTTAACTACAAACGATTCGTTGTCAGATTGATGTTATCAGAGTATCATATTAAAATATAAAATTACTAGTTTAGTCTCTAAAGGTTGGGTTTGTGTCTATCTGGTTCCTAAACTTTCAAAATGGCCTCAATTTGAACTCTAAACTTTTAATTATATAGACAGTAAATTCTTAAATTTTAAAAAATAAAAATGAGGACCTAATAGACTAAAAATGATTAAATTTGTAATATATATATATATATATTATTTTTTTATTACCAAAAATCTTAATATTTAAATATAAACTTCAATTTTATGTCTAATAAAACACTAAATATTTAATTTTATATCGGGAACATCTATAAATTTAAAAAAATACAAAATTAAGGGCTTTTAAAAACTATATATTTTTCTAAATTTAACAACTACTATAAATTACTAAAATATGAATATTAATTTAATGTCTAAAATATTTCATTAAAAAAATGTTAGTGACCATAGAATATATTTAGATATATAGTTCCAAAGTTTCTAACGGCCATATCTTTGAACCATAGATTGAAACTATATAATATATGTAAACTTTATAATATATTCAAGTAATGTCACCCATGAAATTATTTAGTAAATTAAAATATGATAAATAAAAGCATTGGATTCTCTCTTGGAGCTGGGTTTTCCATTTTAAATATAATGAAAACATTTATTAATTATGTTAATATGATATTAATCTTTAATTAATTGGGTTTTATAATCATATTATAATGTTATTAGGGTTTGAAGATGATGATGGAGAATTTGTCACGTTGTATGGAAGGGAGAGGTCTGCATGTGCATACCCATGTGATCATGTGGTCTGGTTCCTCCTGTCTTCTTGTCTCATTGGTCTCTTTCTCTTTTATTTTAGGTCAAGATGCATGTATGCATTCTTTAAGTGAAAACTAAGAATCGAGAATTTTGGAATGTTTTGGGTAAAAATTACGTTCGGTTCGAGAGATTGGTTTCGTAGAAGTGCAGTTTGTTAAAATATCATCGCTAGTCCAATAGGGTCGTCGAGCCAAATAATTGTATGAACCCATTGTATATATATTTTATATCATCACTAGTCCAATAAGGTCGTCGAGCCCAGTAATTATATGAACCCATTGTATATATATTTTATTAATAAATTTCGAACAGTTTCAAGTAGCAAAATATAGCAGGATTATACAGTATCGCTAGTCCAATAGGGTCGAGCCCAATCATATGCTTTTATGCTAATTTGAACAATATGACCATTTTGTTAATAAAACTTTGAGTTGTTTTGCTAGATCAGTCGTTCAAGACCTCTAGTGTAACGGTCCATATCCACTGCTAGCAGATATTGTCCTATTTGAGTTTTCCCTTTCGGGCTTCCCCTCAAGGCTTTAAAACGTGCTAGGGGAAAGTTTCGATGTCCTTATAAATGGTGGTTTGTTCTCCTCCCCAACTAATGTGGAACATCACATCTAGTCTCAAAATGGGATCACCTCTGACCTTATTAGCCAAAATACTAATTATATAATTAGATTAAGTTTTAAATTATCGTAAATGAATCGATTTACGATATTTGAAACATATCGTCGACGTTTTTCTAAATTATCGAAAAAAAAATATCTATTTGTAGTCTTAATAATATCATCGAGCCCGAGAAAATATTATAACGACCAAAACCCTAAAACATATGCAAATTAATTGGGTGAATAATTGAGTTCATGAACCCATAATTCTAAACACCAAAAAGGACCATTGTGTTTAGAAAATGGGATGTTTCCCCTTTTTACTACACAAAACTTTGGTTGGTTTTCAATGTTTCTATCATATTTTCTAAATTTTAATTTTAATTTTAATTTTTTCTTATTGGGTTTAATTGAATTTTGCCTATTTATTTATTTATTATTTATTATTTATTATTAAAATTGACATTTGTTTTTTATTATACAGTCTGGATCTTTGTCTTGGAATCTACCTAGGATCCTTGGTTGAGTTCTATTATTGATTTAATTAATTATTAGGCCAATTAAAACTTTTCAAAATATTCTTTCAATTTATTCTCGACATCTATTAGTCCGTTTTGATCTATTGTGTATCGATATCAACTTCACAGTTTTAAAACACGTATCTTAGTAATAGGTTTCCACACTCTTAGCTTCGTTCTTCTCTCTCTATTCAATGTGGGATCTCACAATTCACTCTCTTGGGAGCTCAACATCTTCGTTGACACACCGCTCGGTGTCTGACTCTGATACCATTTGTAACAATTCAAGTTCACTGCTAGTAAATGTTGTCCAATTTGCCCATTACGAATTGTCCTCAGCTTCACAATTTCAAAACGTGTCTTTCAGGGACAGATTTTTACACCAAAATGTTTCGTTTCTCTCTCCAACTGACATGAGATCTCATGACATCATGATTTATTATTTTTATTAAACTTTGTTTTAATAGTTTTTTATAATATAAAATAAGAATAATTTTACAACTATGGGCCTTCACGAAACTTTCCGGGAGGGGTTAGCCCAAGTTTGTTACTCGAGCCCAAACGGTATTATGGGCCTTAAAAGTCCATTCACTTGCAACTATGGGCCTTCCCCAAACAGTTTTGATGGGCCCATAGCGTCTATTCGCTTTCGGCCTGGGTGTTTGTATATAATTCTTCAATTATATTTTATAAATTTTAAAAGTAAGCTTTTTTTCTTCTTAAATTATATTATTTATCATTTAGAGATTAATAAAAGTAATAAACTAAAATTTTTAATTATTGAGTAATAAAAGTACGGATTTAAAAATAAAATTAATAAAATTTAATGTTTTACTAAAGAAATTTAAAATATATTTTTATTAATTAATATTTATTAGGAGAAAAAAGGACAAATATATTAGAAAAAAATACTCAATTTAAAATGTGATATCTTATATAGGTTGGAGTGTTTCTTATAAAAGTACAAAAATTTATTCTTAACAGACATGTTTTAAAACTATGAGACTAACTGCAATAAATAACGGACCAAAACGAACAATATTTGTTAGTAGTGGGCATGAACGGTTACAAATGGTATTGGAACCAGACACCGGATAATGTGTGGGTCCCATCAAAGGGAGTGAATTATTAAAAAAAAAAGAAAGACTAATGACAATACATAACGAACTAAAGTCTACTTCTACTAGCGGTCGGCTTGGATTTACATAAATTTTTTAATTATAATATAATGTAATTAATTAATTAATTAATTAAAAAAAACAATTGGACCGCCATGGAATAAAAAATCAGCTGGCGTGTCGACATACATCAGCAGACAGAGTCGACTAGTTTCCAAAATTTATATAATTTTCGTTTTTTTCCATTTTTTGGACTAAAAAAATACACATTTGTCATAACCTAATTCAAGTCCAAAAGAATACCAAATAGTCAACCCTAAAATAGAGGGCTGCATGTTCAGCCCACTCGTTGAAAAAGACATCTGGCTACCCTTTATTCTTTTCTTTTTTTTTTAAATTATAATTTAAATAATTTTAAATTTCTGCCACGTCATCGCTGACAATATCAACAATTTCCTTCCAACTTATTTGTTATTATATATTATTATAATAATTTTAAAAACAATGGTTCTTATTATAAATGTTGCATCCTCTCATTCATTGTCACGCTACCATATTATATATATATATATATATATTTATTTATTTTTGTATATATTTTATTTAATATATTGGTGAAGTCAAAATAACAAATAATTAATGCTACATTTTGTCAAAATATTTATGAAAAATTATAATTGGAAACTTTGAATAAATACAAAATAAAATTAAGACTAATAAAATTATAACTCAACTGTTTTAAAAAAATTGTGCGTGAGAAATTAAAAAAAAAAAAAAGAAAATTTTGTCTTATTTTTATTCCATTAGTAACAAAAGACAAAAATGACGAGGGTAATAAATGAGGCTACGCCACTGGAGCTGTGAAATTGGGCCTGAGAAATGGGCCGTTCATTTGAGAGATTTGGGCCAGAGGCCCACAAGAAAAGCTTTCCCAATCACGGGAATATTGCCTGCTTTACCTAAACTTTTAGCGCACTTTTCAACGATCACCGATTCAGCAGCACGGACCATAGATTTATCACCTTAATACCACCGGCAGCTCCGGTTTCCTGTCTCCGTTTCTTTTGGATTTAAACCCCACGCCCCCCGACTCACAAACCATATTCAGCTCTCGCCCAATTCACTATTCTCTCTAGAAACTTCTTACCATTCTCTTTACTTTTTCACCAAGCCAATGGGTAAAAGTCCATTTCTCGTTCAGTTTTCTTTGAATATTGGATTTGTGGAAAATTTCTGTCCATGTTTGGTTTGGATCAGCGATCGTACTTGCTATCGTTACTGATTGTGTTTTTTTTTTTTTTTTTTTTTTTTTTTTTTTTTTTTTTNGTTCTGCGTTGATTTGCAGCCAAGATCAAGATCGGAATCAACGGTATTTTCAGCTCTATTGATTTAGTTAGAACTTGTTTGAGATGACTTTCTGGTGCGTATCTGATTAATATTCTTTCATTTTTTGCGTCTGTTTTGTTGTGGAAATGAAAATCAGGATTCGGAAGAATCGGAAGGTTGGTCGCTAGAGTTGCTTTACAGAGAGACGATGTGGAACTCGTTGCCATTAACGATCCATTCATCACAACTGATTACATGGTATTGATAGTCTTTTCAGTCTCAGGGTTTCTTTTTGTTCTTTGTTCCTTGATCGGTCGAGGGATGATGGTGAATTTGTTGTATGAGCTGCTCTCGTTATTATTTTAGTGGTTTTTGAGTTGTTATTCTTTTTGTTTGGTGGAATAGACCTACATGTTCAAGTACGACAGTGTTCATGGTCACTGGAAACATAGCGACGTGAAGGTGAAGGACTCTAAGACCCTTCTTTTTGGTGACAAAGCCGTCTCCGTTTTTGGCGTTAGGTACGTAATTTTTCCACTTGCCGAGGGCTAATTAATTAGGTGTGAGAGTTCCTTTTCAATCGATTTAATGTTGAATAAATTATGATTTTAGAAATCCGGAGGAGATCCCATGGGGTCAGGCTGGAGCGGAATACATTGTAGAGTCCACTGGTGTTTTCACCGACAAAGAGAAAGCTGCTGCTCATTTGAAGGTTTGCCTTTCCTGTGTCCTTTTTCCCCTCTGTTATTGTTATGTTAGACTTGTTTTTCCAATTTTAATGTTTTTTTTAGAAGCATTCAACCCTGTAATCTCATTATCCGACATTAAGTCTGTCTAGCAAAGACTGATTTCTTCTGTTGCACTTCAATTGATGTTAATTTTGGAAATTTAGTTTTAGGATTTCTTCTAGGTTAAGTTTTATCATGTTTTTAATGCTTATTATGTTTCGACAGTGTCTTCTAAGATTTTGGGTCTAGCAATAGGGTTATTACATAAAAAAAGCTTCAATATAGGCATATATCCAGCCTATATTTATTCATCTTATCTGATCTTTATGTTTAATGGCTGTTGCAGGGTGGTGCTAAGAAGGTTATCATCTCTGCCCCCAGCAAGGATGCCCCCATGTTTGTTGTAGGAGTCAATGAGAAGGAATACAAGCCAGAACTTAACATTATTTCCAATGCTAGCTGCACCACCAACTGCCTTGCTCCTCTTGCTAAGGTTTCTACTTGCACGATTGTTGATTCTGTTGTAGTTCCTCGGTATTGATTGCCTTAACACTCCATTTTATTTACGAATATTGTAGGTTATCAATGACAGATTTGGCATTGTTGAGGGTTTGATGACCACTGTTCACTCAATCACTGGTGGGTCATTGGATTATTTAGTCTATTTGTCTTGAGGGTGTTCCTCCAATATACGTTTGGTGGTTTTTAATCTGATGCGCTTGTTTGCAGCCACACAAAAAACTGTTGATGGGCCATCAAGCAAAGACTGGAGAGGTGGAAGAGCTGCTTCATTTAACATCATTCCTAGCAGCACTGGAGCTGCTAAGGTATTGAAATTTACACTCTGATGCATGTTTTTTGATGATTGTCTTGCCTCTTATAGCTTTAAGCACAACTAAGGTCGTCCCTTATGTCATTATTTAGGCCGTTGGCAAAGTCCTCCCTGCATTGAATGGAAAATTGACCGGAATGTCTTTCCGTGTTCCTACGGTCGATGTTTCTGTTGTCGATCTTACAGTGAGGTTGGAAAAGAAGGCCTCTTATGAGGATATTAAGGCAGCCATCAAGTAAGGATAGAGTGTTCTTTGCTCAATCACTTAAATTTGAGTTCTACCTGCTAATAACCGTACTATTCAACCTCTTGGGATATGATTGAGTGATTGAAAATCCGTTCTTTGGGGTTCTTAGGGAAGAGGCTGAGGGAAAATTGAAGGGAGTTTTGGGCTACACTGAAGATGATGTCGTGTCCTCTGACTTTGTTGGTGACTCCAGGTCTGCCTTCTCATCCTCAACTGTTATTATTTCTTCTATACGACCTTCATCCTATCCATTAAAAGAAACAATTCATTGTATCTGATGTTACAAACGCAACTATTACAGGTCAAGCATCTTCGATGCTAAGGCCGGGATTGCACTGAACGACAACTTTGTGAAGCTTGTCTCGTGGTACGACAACGAAGTAGGATACAGGTACAAAGTTGAACCCAATCTGACTCATTTCTGACATGTACCACCTTTTATTCCTTCGACAGTTTTTAGTAATGCATCAACTTTTGTTTGTTTTGACAGTACTCGTGTCGTTGACTTGATTGTCCATGTCGCCGGTGTCCATTAAGAAGGGTTTTAGCTTCCATGGTTTGTTCTTGTTCCAGTACTACAGAGGCTCAGCTATGAGCGAGAAAAAGTTGAATAAAACAGAGTTTTCAAGCCGCCGGCTATTTCTTTCAAGTTCTTAAGTTGTATTGTCTTGTCTTGTCCTTTTTTGTGAGACGATTGTGTGGATTTCCACCCTCTAGTATGCTTATTTGTAATGCTTTTGAGTAGCAAAAACTCAACTCGAAATAGATTTGGTTTTTCCAACCTTCCATCTCTTTGTTGCTTCTAAAGCTTGTTCTATTTCGTTCCATCTATTTCTCTATTGGAACTGTTGATAAAACTTGGCTGAATTAGAAAGAATATCCCTAAAGATCCTTGGCATTACTAGTACTTAGAAACTTATAAAGGAAAATTGTGGAAAATACAGAGCCCCAACATCACCGTCGCCGTCCCTACCAAATCTCAGGCCTGCAACTATTCCTGGAGGGGCATCACGCCCCTTCGGATGTCAAACACTACGCTAAACTACAGCCATGCATATCACAATGGACATTGACCCACCACTTTCAACTCAATTATTTTGCTCACTTTTCAAGGCTCCCCATTTCCTTTAGCTACCTCCTACGGACCATACATTCCCCTTCCGTCTCATACCAGTTATACCCTTCATTTGCCACCGACCACCGTTCCCACTTTCTTGTTGCTTCCTTTCTCTCTGGTCTTTAAGAAGACCCTTCCTCCCATTCTCAACCATCAGTCATTTTGCCCACTATATTCAGTTCTTGCCTTGTCTTTGGAAATCCTCGTACATCTCTCTCCAATGGGTATGATTTCATTTCTGGTTTTTGTTTACTTTCTTAAGTAAATTTCTACTTCTGTTCTCATTTTGGTCTTTTACTTTTTGGAATACTTTGCTGATTGTTCTTTCATTTGGTTGGATTCTGTATCTGCGTTGGTTTGCAGCCAAGATCAAGATTGGAATCAACGGTATTGTATTTGATTTACCCTTTTCGTTTAAACTGATTAGAATGTCCTAAAACCGATTGATATTATAGGGTGTTTACTGTTTCTGGTTATGGAAATGAAAAACCAGGATTTGGAAGGATTGGGAGGTTGGTAGCGAGGGTTGCTCTACAGAGAAACGATGTCGAACTCGTTGCTGTTAATGACCCTTTTATCACCACTGATTACATGGTACTCTTTGCTACTCTTTTTTACATTCCAAACTTTTTTTTTCTTCTTACAAGCAATTGCTGGATTATAAGTGGTTGTTTGTTTGTTTGGTGGAGTAGACCTACATGTTCAAGTACGACAGTGTTCATGGCCAATGGAAGCATCAAGACGTGAAGATTAAGGATTCTAAGACCCTTCTCTTTGGTGAGCAGGCTGTTACAGTTT
The DNA here is from genome assembly GCF_002806865.2 of Cucurbita pepo subsp. pepo. Classification (NCBI taxonomy): domain Eukaryota; kingdom Viridiplantae; phylum Streptophyta; class Magnoliopsida; order Cucurbitales; family Cucurbitaceae; genus Cucurbita; species Cucurbita pepo. The sequence continues at coordinate 1,819,711 of NC_036657.1, read as the reverse complement.
TTGGCATCAGGTAATAAAACAGCACAGTTAGTCCTGATTTTCTTAGAAGAGCTTCCCTTCGAACTAGTTATTGAATGTTGAGTACATATAACGTTAGGAATCCAGAGGAGATCCCATGGGCTGAGGCCGGCGCTGAATATATTGTAGAGTCCACTGGTGTTTTCACAGACAAAGACAAGGCTGCTGCGCATTTGAAGGTTGTTTTCTCTTTCTTCATGTAGGCCTTTTGTTAATCAAGTAAATACTTCATTACCTTTGAGCCTGCGTGGTAGCAGTCCATTTACTGGTTTATAAGTTTCCAGTCTTTGTAATTACCCTCACTTGAAATTTGCTACACCAGTATTGCACTTGGTTCTTCTGTTAATCCGAGAATAGTAGTTCAAGCTTACATACATTTGTTAATTTCTACTGTGTATACTTGTTTGAATCTATCAGTACTCCAACATATGATACTCGTGTTAGCTAATCTTCGATCAATCGAGGCAGGGTGGCGCAAAGAAGGTTATCATCTCTGCTCCCAGCAAGGATGCTCCCATGTTTGTTGTGGGAGTCAATGAAAAGGAATACAAATCAGATCTTGATGTTATATCTAATGCTAGTTGCACCACCAACTGTCTTGCTCCTCTTGCAAAGGTTAATCCTTAATATTCTTGGTTATGGCCTTATGGGGTTGATCATCTGAGTGTTTAAACCTGAAAAATTTGCAGGTCATTCATGATAGATTTGGCATTGTTGAGGGCCTGATGACCACTGTTCACTCAATGACTGGTGGGTCTTCGATCTGTAGGCAAAATTTAGATATAAGCTACTTGATCTGAGAGGGTTTATCTGATGTACTCATTTTGTTTGATTTCTGCTAACTTCTTGCTTTTTTAGCCACCCAAAAGACTGTTGATGGACCATCTAGCAAAGACTGGAGAGGTGGAAGAGCTGCTTCATTCAACATCATCCCTAGCAGTACTGGAGCTGCTAAGGTATTGATCACTGATGAGCTCTACAGCTGACTGATGTTTTGAGTATCTACTTTCTTAGCTTATCTAAGCTCTGATCCAATCATTGTGTTCGTTTAGGCTGTCGGCAAAGTTCTGCCTGCATTGAATGGAAAACTGACCGGTATGGCTTTTCGTGTTCCTACCGTTGATGTCTCGGTAGTTGACCTTACAGTGAGGTTGGAGAAGGCAGCATCTTATGAAGATATTAAAGCTGCTATCAAGTAAGGATATAGTTTGCTTCATTCTTGTGAGATCTCACATCAGTTAGAGAGGGGAACGAATCATTCCTTATAAGAGTGTAGAAACCTCTCCTTAGTAAGCGTGTTTTAAACCGTGAGGCTGACGGCGATACTGAAATGAATTGTTAGTTAGGGTTATTACATACCTGGTCGTATTATCTTCTTTTTGATTCATTTTCTTTGTTGGTTACCAGGGAGGAGTCTGAGGGAAAGTTGAAAGGAATTCTGGGTTACACCGAAGACGAGGTGGTGTCCACTGATTTTGTGGGTGACAACAGGTACGGTTTCTACTAACGAACTTACGCGAACAAGATCTCTTACGGTCGTCGTACAACTGTATCCTTAAGACAAGATTTGTTAAGAACTCGATCGTTATATTACATAAAAACAAAGTCTATTATTTCTAAGACATGTTACTCCGCAATCGGACCAGGTCAAGTATTTTCGACGCCAAGGCCGGGATCGCACTGAACAAAAACTACGTGAAGCTCGTGTCGTGGTACGACAACGAGTTAGGCTACAGGTACAAACAAAGCAAAAGGCTTTGCATTACTGTAGTAATCCTGGTAGTTGGACTGATGAGGCACCATTTCTGATCCCATTTTGTTTTGATTGTTTTGCTGTGCAGCACTCGTGTTATTGACTTGATTGTTCACGTCGCTTCTGTCCATTAAGATAAAGATGGGATGCCCTTCCTCCAGTTGCTGAGAAATAAAAGAGCTTTCAACCTTCAATTTTCACCGCTTCTTCTGTTCTTCTTCCTCAGTGAAGATATCTATGTTTTCTGTGATGTTTCCTCAATGATTATTATTATTATTATTATGTTTGGATTTTCTGGGGTTAATTAATATATCCATTTTATGTTATTTGTTAATTTCTTCTTCTTTTCAAAATTAGAAAATTTATTTTTAAATAATAAAATGTCACATCAGCTTACGTGACGTAGGGACTAAAAAATATTATCAAATACTTAACTTGAATGCCCCACGTTGGTTGGGGAGGAGAACAAACCACCATTTATAAGGGTGTGGAAACCTTCCCCTAGCAGACGCGTTTTAAAACATTGAGGGGAAATTCGAAAGGAGAAGAAGACAATATCTACTAGCGGTGGATCTGGGCCGTTACAAATGGTATTAGAACTAGACATCGGACGATGTGTCAGCTTTCTCGTTCTCCAAATGGGAGTAGACACGAGATGGTGTGCTAATAAGGACTCTGGCCCCAAAGGGATGTGGATTTGGGGGCGGTCCCACATTGATTGGAGGAAGAAAAGAGTGTCAGGGAGGACGCTGGCCCCTAAGGGGGTGGGTTGTGACCTCCCACATTGGTTGGGAGGAGAACAAATCAAATTTATAAGGTGCGGTAATCTTCTCCTAGCAGACGCCCAAAATGCTAGCCGTGGATTAGACTTGGATACCCAAATAAAATCTAAATCGGACCAAAAAGAATATAATTAAAAAAATTCATAAGATCGGATTTAAACCAGTGATAGAGATTTAAGAACTAAATTAATATTAAAATCAAAGAAAAAAAAAGATTTTACAAATAAACTTAGCAAATTGCATTAAACTTTGATAATAAATATTGCAATATTTATTATGATGGTTAGTTAATTAATATTTTCATGGAAGTTGAAAAAGAAGAGTTAATTATTTGATTTTTTATATTTATATTAGTGATTTTTTAGAGATTTTTTATGTTGATTTTTATTTTAAAAAAATAAACCATGGTTGAATTAGTGAGAAAAAAAAAAGAAAAAAAAAAGAAGGAAAAACAATAATTATATATCCCGAATTTAAAAGATTTAAGGAAGTTTGGGTAAAAATTCAACTGTTTCCTTTTAATAACATTCACGCGCCACCATGGACCATACGACAGAGCAGAGCTACCGCATTCAAATTTCATATAATTTCGATCTCTCCGCCAAATCACGCCACTGAGCTCTTCTCTCTCTCTCTCTCGAAGCATGTTTTTCCTCAACAAAGACCTCCAATGGAGTTCTCTTTGACTGCTTAAAATGGCGGAGTTTTAGATTTCTAAATCTTCAACTGTTTGTTTGATTCGGATTAGAAATGGCGTCGTCTGCTTTCAAATCGACGACCAAACGGACGCCGATCGGAGCATCGGTTGCTTCAAATGATGACTCCGCTTCAACCAATCGGAGCTCGATTCACCGCCGCTCTCGAAGTCTGAGCCGATTTTCCCACCCTCTGCCATCGTCTCCCGCCGATAAGGGATTCGACGAGGGTTCAGCTCGGCAAGGTAGGTTTGTAAACACGTCATCGAGAGGCTCGGGATTCCCTGAGATCAGTCTCGATGACTTAGCAGTCGAATTCTTCGGTTCTGGTGATCGAGGGCGGTCCGCTGCGCGGAGCTCCGAGTCGAGTGGTGCTACGAATGCTGCCGTGGCGTCGAATAGACGAGGGAGGTCAGTGTCGAGACACAGTTGTGCTAAAGGTAGTGGCGGTAGTAACGAGGGCAAAGGAAGAGCCAGTTATAGCGTTGGAGGGGGGAAAGTGGTTCCTGAAAGTAATTCGAGAAGACGGCGCTCTCTCTCGGTGGTTCGCTACCAGATTAGCGATTCGGAGGTGAATAATCCATTCCATTTTCTCTGGTTCGGTTGTGGTTTGAATAATTTCTTACTTGGACAATAGGACGAATATCTATTCCTATAGAAGGTTCATCTTAGCTAATTATAAGTGATTTTCAATTTGGAATGTTGCAATTAGATGTTGATAGTTGTGTGTTTTGGTGGAAATAATGGGAAATTGGCTCAGGAATTCTTGTACTAACCCCATAATAATTTTCCAACACAGAGTGATATTGATCGATCTCAGAATTCTGGAATTCGTGTCAAAGAAAAGAGCTATGGTATAGGAAATAAGCAGAAGCCAATATCTCATAAGGCTGATGATTCAAACCGTAGACCATCATTGCAAAGATCTCTTAGCCAGAATGATTTTAAGTGCCATGATGGCTATTCAGTAAGCTCTTCCCCCTTTTAATTACTGTTTATTGTATTCACTTGCTGCTGGGGATGGGGAGGAGGATTTGCATTACGTTTTTTCCACCCTTTTATGACCAATTCCTATTACAGAGCCAGTCTTCAGTTCTAACTGATGATGAAGGGAAGGATACATACTTCGGTAATGGTGTAATGGAGGAGACTATTCGATCAATTTATGCAAGAAAGGTCCATTTCTCTGTAATATATGAAAGTTATACACACCATAATTGAGACTTGTCCATCCATTACATATCTCTGGGTTTACGTCATATTTTTCAGGCAAAGCAGCCCAATGGGGGTGTTGTTGACAATGGCGGCTTGTATGAAGCAATGCGGAAAGAACTTAGACATGCTGTGGAAGAGATAAGGGTGGAACTTGAGCAGGTGCGTGAGATCCTTCTAATTGGTTCTAGTTCTACTCTTCATTAGTAAATAAATTTTATTTTGAACGAAGTTATCCTAATAATTTATCTAGAGTTCATCGCAATTCTTTTCGAATAATTCAGGAAATGGTGAACAGAAATTCGTCTGTTGGAACTTTCAGTGATGATTTGCATTCAAGTGATTCTGGTATTTGTCAGCATACGTCTCCATTTACTAGAAATTATTCAACAAAACAAGAACAGGTAAGGATACATGTGTTTTTTCTTGTGATTCATCTTTGATGTTTTCTATAACTAAGCCAGTATCAGATCTGTCCTGATATCAGTTGGAAATTTCTATTGAGTTTTGGTTTTTATGGATGGTCATCTACTTTTAATTTCTCTTCCACTTATTTATCAGTATCTTTTCTTCTCTGGCATTCTATTATAAGATCTTATAGTGATTCATTACATGTTCTGATGGTGACCAAAAAATCTATGTATGCGATGACAGTCTGGGAAGCGCAGAGATTCATTGGGTAAGATGGTGACAGAGGAGCAACGTGGTCAAGAACGTCCAAAGATGATTAAAAATTTGCCTCCTGATCTGAAAAATGCTGTTGCAGAGAACCCTTCACGAACCAGAAAGGTGCGTGATTCTTGTATTGACTTTGACAAAATACATAGCCAAGATATCTTAATTGACTGTTCTCATCTAGGACCATCGTTGCAAAGAACTCAGAAAACTTGCAGCAATGCTTTACAATTTTAACTGTAATTTGGACCAATTTGTAACAGATCAAACCTACGGCTATCAGATATTATCCTCTTTAAGCTTTCCCTTCCAGACTTCCCTTCAAGGTTTTAAAATGTGTTTGTTAGGGAGAGATTTCCACACCCTTATAAAGGAATGTTTTGTTCCCCTCTCCAACCAATGTGGGATTTTACAATCCACCCCCTTGGAGGCCAGCGTCTTCACTGCCACACTGTTTGGTGTCAGACTCTGATAGCATTTTGTAACAGCACAAACCCACCACTAGCAGATAATATCTTTTTTAGGCATTCCCTCAAGGTTTTAAAACACGACTGCTAGAGAGATTTCCACACCCTTATAAGGAATGCTTCGTTCCTCTCTCCAACCAACGTGGGATCTTACAAAATTTCACCATTCATCTACTTCCACCAATCTCCTACATCGCTTACTTTCTGCTTGAACTGGAACCTGGTCCCACCAACAATAACATTTAACCTCCTCAAACGAGTTTGAGTCTCTCTTTTGTTTGTAATGTTGATGATTATTTCTGTATCTATCTCCCAGAGGAGCAAGGATAGAAGTAGGATGTCAAAACGATTGAGTGAGGAGGCAGAAAAATACATTGAGGACTTCATTTCCAATGTCGAAGATACCGACATTTCATCTCTTGATGGCGATAGGAGCGACGCCAGTTCATCTTTAAGGGGGAAAGAAAAACCAAATTTCAAAATTCAAGCAGCCAGCAAACATGTTCCTCCTGGAATGGATGGTGTCCTATTTCCATGGTTGCAATGGGAGACCGATAATGATGCCACTCCTTATCCTCGAAAGAGTATGATCGAACCACCTACAACTCCGCAAACTTTTCCAAGGGATGTTAATCAGGTAACATCTAATCCACAAGCCATCTAAAAGAGCTAATCTGATTTTACTATCAAGCCATTTCTTACCTCTCTAGCCTTTGGCGTCTTAGGATACAATCAATGCCCAAGATCTATGCAACCAATCTGCTAGCAGCCAAGGGAGTTGGAGCCCTGGCGTTAACATTAGCCTTTCTGGGAAAGCTGTTAAAGATATAGAAAGTAGATTCAAAAGACTTGGTAATTATCAAAATCAGTCCTATTTGGAATCAAGAGAATCTCGGTTCGATATGGATGAATATTTAAAGCGTCCAAGCAATGAAGATTTTCTCCTAGAAAGATGGAAGCAGCAGCACAGAACCAACTCCAGTGGTCTATTGCTTTGCCATCGTCTATTTTTATAGGTATTTTCTTCTCTTTCACACATTTTTACTCTTCTCTCATCCTCTATTCTTTCTGTCTCTTGTGCTGATGGGTTTTGTAAATTATAATTCTGTGGTAGGAGGATAGTTTAGTCTTTTTCAATTTGGATACTATCCGGGTTAAGTAGTTGTCTCGTGAGTTATCCATGATAAACGTTTATCTATACTCACAGTTATATACATTCAAATGGGAAGAAAAAGCCGAAGAATCTAGCTACAGGAGAATCAGGAACAAAGTTATAGGTCTGTATCGATTAAATATTTGTTCCATCGCTTTAGCAATTCAAATTAGTTTACCATCAACAAGATTCCTTAAGAATGAAAATCATATTCTTCGTCAATCTTTTTTGTATTTGATGATGATATTTTGATTCTCGGATTTTGTGGGATTTTAGACTTCTAACTTGAAATTTTTTATCTTGTTTGGTAGCCGAGAAAATTAGTATAAGAATTGGACAAATAATAAGACGAAATCAGGTTAGCTCTACGAATTATTTTTATATTGTAATAAAATTAAACTACTAATAGAAATTTAAAAATATTATAAACATAAGGTAATAACAATTCTCGTCCATATACTAAAAATAATAATAATAATTTTTAAATAAAGGTGAGACATATTTTATAATTTAGCATATAATCTGTTCAATTGTGACTTTTTCTTATTAAAAAAAAAAAAAAAAAAAAAAAAAAAAAAAAAAAAAAAAAAAAAAAAAAAAAAAAAAAAAAAAAAAAGAGAATCTTTTTAGTGAATGAAAGTGGAGTTCAGTGGACGGAAAGTTTAGACAAAAACAGTACCAAATCAATGACAAGACCCAAACCACGAATCTCGCCATTAATTAATTTTAGAGAAAATAAGTATATTTTTTTTTATACCAATCTTCAATATTTGAATAATGTTTTAAAAGCTTATTAAATTAAATAATGCTTCAAGACTATTGTTTATGTTATATCCTATGGTCTGATATTGTGTGAATTTTTATTTTTATTAAATATTTGGACTTAAGAGCTCAATCCAATTTGTTGAAATAAATAAATAAAATTTAAAATTAATCATAAGACAGATATAAAGTTATACCTGCCCACTTAATGGATAACCCTCCATTGTCTTCCATGTTAGGTAGGAGAAGAGAAATAATTTAATTTATTGGTTAGTTTTATGTGTCAAATCAAATTAAAATTATTTTATTTTAAAACGTAGAAAAAGAGGTTTGAAAAATAAAAATTAATTAATAATGTTACACGAACACGACTCTCCACATTGGTATGATATTGTCCACTTTGAGCATAAGCTCTTGTGGCTTTTCTCCAAAAGATCTTACACCAATGGAAAGAGTATTATTTGTTTATAAACTCATGATAATTCCCTAAATTAGCCGATGTGGGACTTTTATTATCTAACAAGTAATACATTAACTTACACATCCCATTACTCGAACTTTGTACAATTAGCTACGAACGCCTATCAATTACTCGATGAACAAGTACTTGAGCTTGTATAGTCAATGAGGAAAGCATATTAGTATTAGTTACTCAAACTTGAATAGCTGGTGACAAAGACGTATTGATACTTAAGCTAGTGATGACAAGGGCATGACAGTACTCGACCATTGTATAGTTAGCTACGATGGCGTATTAGTTACTCAAGCTTTGTACAATTAGGCGTATTAATTACTCAAACGTACTAGTATTTAAGCTTCACTTGTCCCGTTATCGACAACTACCCAAAAACGTCCACACGAGACAAAGAAAATGAAACCAAAATCAATATAATTAAGTTCATTACACGACCATGGTCATGTTCATCTTCAACTTTTTTTTTTTTTTTTTGAAAAATAAATATATTGATCTGAAAAAAAATGAAAACCCAATATTTACATGAAAAAGAAAAAGACGATTATAGGCAATGCATTGAAAACTTGTGAACCCTAACAAAGCCCTCTCTATTCACAATTCTCTTACAAACCTCCCAATAAAAAACCAACCCGAACCGGCTCATTATCGGCAGAAGCCGAGACTGAGCGCCGCCTTGACGTCCAGCCTCCAAGCAAACCCGCCGCCGTCCATCCTCCATGCATCACACGGCGCCGTCAACGAGCTCCTCTCCTTTCCCCACCGGCTCCGGTACTGAACCTTAACTCTACACGTGAATGCCGGCCACCACTCCTCCGTCGTCTCCTTCATCTCCAACCAAACCCTCACCACGTCATCCGCCGTACCCCCCACCATCTCCCTATACGCTTCGTTTGTCCACGTCACCTTCCCTCCACCGTCCGATATAAACCCAGGACACGTGTCTCTCTCTAGATTCCTCCTCCTCTCCTCGTCCGTACATCCCAACTCCTCCCCTTCTCCCCACGTGATCTCCGCTACGTGCTCCACCGTCACCGACGAAGCCACTATCCTCACCGCCTGCGGCACCGACACCGCTGCAACCGCCGTCCGATCCACCACCAATCCCGCTTCCTCTCTCACCCCCTCGAAACTCAACCAAACCGGCACGTTTCTTCCTTCTCTCTTAACACAACCCGGAATCTCCGGCAAAAGCGGCAACGTCGTCGTCATAACCGCCGAACCCAAAACGCCGTCGTTTGTTACACTCTTCTTCCTCCGATTATTGCACCGCTTACTTCCAGTTTCCCTACCGCACTTCCTCTTCCCTCTACCGGTTCGTCCGGTAACCTCAGGTTTCTCCGGCGTGGAATCCGGAGAACCAGATCCGGAGGAAAGCGCCGGTTTAGGCGCAATGGGGCGAAACCTAAGCATTATACGGTCGACTTTCGACATGTCGTGAGAAGGACCGACATATCGGGCAATACAGCAACCTCCTCTCCCGTTACCGTCCATTAAGAAACAATCAAACGGCTCAGATTGAAAGCTGATTTTGCAGCAAAAACGTTGCGACGATCGTGTGAAGAATGGCGAAGCAAAAGAGCGGAGATTTATAAGAAGCGGCGATTGGGACACGTAGCGGTACAGACACGTTGAATCCGCAGCTTCCAACAGCGCAGATCGCGATTGGGCGACATACAAGAAACGTGGCGTTTTACCCTTTTTTTTATTTTTATTTTTATTATTTATTTTCTGATGAGTGGGGCCCACCAAACTCGGATTGTGATTGGGCTCCACCTGGCAACCAATCAGAGGCCAAGAAGTGTAGGGTACAGAAGCCGAAAGCCATCCACGTATCCCCTGTCTCGCCTCTAACTCTAATTTATTTTATTCTTTTTTCTCTTATTTTGAGTTTTAATTTTTTTTTTTTTTTTTTTAATTAATAAATTAAGTTCAAATATGATTGGAAGAATTCCAACCATTAATATTTTATTACGAGCCTAAGATTAAATCATCGATTATTTGACGATAATTTGTATTTTATCTATTGATTTTAATAAATAAATGTTATTATTCTTTGAGATCAGGTAGCGTCAATAGACCTTCTTTAATGCTTTTATTTATCACGGAAGCGTTTATCGACTAAATTTTGACATTTTCAATGTTTTTTTGTGATGGGTGATTGGATATCTTCGTTGATCTTTAAAATCGGACGTTACCCATTTGAGCATTTCTCATTCCACTTAGTAATCATAGTTTTCGAGCTGGTACGAGTCTTTGAGGTTGACCTACTACTACACAATAAACTATGTACAAATACTCAGAAGTTGAACATTGTTTCAAATCACCTGCTCGAATATTCTAATTATTTTTAATTATCTACGTTACACAGACGTCTCTAGAGTTCTGAATTATGAATGTTTTTTTTTTTTTTTGGTGGTTGGAATTAAATTTCAAAATCTTGTGAAGCAAAAAGTCTAAAAGACATTAATAATTTACAAATAATTATAATTAATTTAGTTACCAAAAATCGAGGGGATGAGGTGGACATTTTGGGGAAGGGAGGTAAGGTGGGTTAACGCGTGGACCAATAGGAAGCGGATAGAAACGACTAACGAGGCCAAGAGATTTGAGATTTCCGTAAATAACTGCGAATCAAATTTTGCCAAGTGGACGGTCGGATGACACTTCCCCGTCATCCTTTCATATATTTGATGTGATGGCCTCAGATCAGATTGATTGGTTCCTCGGAAAATAAAATAAATAAAAAAACTAAATAAGTGCAAATTTACCAAAATACCCCTTATTTCCCACTACCAATATCCAAAAATTACCAAATTTTGACTCAAATTGACCATTTTTTTTTTGTTATCTATTAACTCAAATTGTTTTTATAAATGACATTGAAAGTATATTACAAAATTAAGACATATTTTTTTTAAAATAAAAATGATTTTTCCCTATAATATAAAAATTGCCAACAAATAAATAAATAAATAAATATATATATATATATATATATATATGACAAGAATAAATCATTAATATTGAGTGTCTAATTTATTGATTTATCCTCGACAAAACTATAAATAAATTATTGATTAATTTGTTGGACAATTTCATAATATTATATTATCAGAATAAAAAGTATATATATATATATATATATATATATATATATAGTATTTACTTTAATTTAAAAATAATAGAGACTATAAATGGACAATTAATGTTTCGCTAGTTGAACTAAGCTCAAATTGGCATAATAAATTTTATTTAATCAAAGTTCTTAAAATAATATTGTATGCTATCCATCTAGCTACTAGAGAACAAATAATATTAGACTAATTTTTTAATAAATAATATTAAAAAGACGAAGAAGGAAAAGAATCCAGCTAAGATTGACCATTTTAGTCTAGAAGTTCACAATGAATATCTATATATATCTAGAAGTGAATTAAAAATTGTGGGGGAAAAGAGGTAGGAAGAGCTTGGCTTGAGTGATGATAATGTTCTAGAACCTTACTTGATTGCATTAAACAAATTCAATTAGGTTAATACTTTATTTCCCGCCTAATTATTATAACAATAATCAATTCCTGATCTAAGAGGAAGACCGACCGCATCGAGATCGAGATACGACTCGGACTTCTACTGGAGGCAGCAATCTCAAATTTTTCGTAATGGATAAACTAACACCGTTCACATTTGAATTATAATGAGTAGTTTGTAACCGTCTAATTTCCGATAACGGAAATATAGTAATTTTCAGTGACTCGGTAATTGTTAAAATTTAAAATAATTTTTTTAGTTTATTTTTTGTTTTATATTTTAAAAAAGAAAATAAAAAAAATAATATTTTTGTTGGATAATTGGTTAGCAATTATTGCAACTAATGGGATTTTGGCATGTATAATACGGCAATAATTAACTTATTTTATTTAATTAATAGTTAAGTGGTGAAGTTCTCTTCCATAATTTATTTATTAATTTATTTTTAGTTCATTGCATAATTCAATTTTATTTCGTTAATGGAGGATAATTATAATGAAATGATTTGACGTCATCCTCATCCATACTAATCCATAATTAACCTTATATTTACAAAAATTAAAATTTCATTAAATTCATATAATTTAAAAGAAACTTAATGCAATAATTAACTTCTTATATTTCTTATTAAGTTAAATGATAAATTTATTGTTTTTTTAATTTATATATATATATATAGTATTTTTAGAAATATTTTTATTAATTTAGTAAAAAAATATTAATTAATTAAAATAGAGCTATAGATATATAACGGCACAGATCCACCGCTAGCCGATATTATCCTCTTCGGGTTTTCCCTTTCAGGCTTTCCCTCAAGGCTTTAAAACGCGTCTGCTAGGGAAAGGTTCCACATCCTTATAAATGGTGGTTTGTTCTCCTCTTCAACCAATGTGGGACATCACAATCCACCCCCTTCGGGACCCTGCGACCTCGCTGACACTCTTTTCTTCCTCCGATCGATGTGGGACCGCCACCAAATCCACCCTCCTCTGGGGCCCAACGTTCTTACTAGCACATCGTCTCGTGTTTACTCCCTTCGGGGAACAACGAGAAGGCTGGCACATCGTCCGATGTTTGATTTTGATACCATTTGTAACGGTCCAGATTCACCACTAGTAGATATTGTCTTTTTTGAGCACATCACATGATATTAATAAATAAAATAAAAATAGGGGCATATTTGTCAAAGTTGAATAAAAATTGTATTATAAAAGGGATAAGATCCCAAACTTAATTAGAAAGTGATAAAGGGTTCCCAACTTTACCCTCAAATCAATGTCGCACCATCTTTTCATAGTACTACCAAGTTTATTAAATATTTATGAAATTGTGGTACGTAAAAGGCATTCAAAGGAATGCCTTTATTTTGCATACTAAATAAATAAATTAAAGTTTGGGACTAAGGGTTTATATAATATGTAATATATAGTTGGATCAATAATAATGGAGCCTATAAAAAAAAATATTCTCTTATATCATTAAAAAAAATAAAACAAAAATAAAAAAAATTAAAGTAACCATCGTCGTTCATCTTGGTTCTTGAAAGTATGACCCACGTAGAAACAAAGAGGTTTCTATTTTCTCCCTTGCCTTTGACGCTGTTATCAGTGACGACAAATGTGAAAAAAATTTAAATAGCTGCGTCACTGAAGGTGACAACAACTGTGGTAGTTTTACTAACTTTAGTAGTGAGGAATTTGAGCATGGTTAAAAATCGAGTGGGAATGGAGAAGACGTGGTGATGAACTGAGAAACGCCCACAAATACATACAAATGTGAATATAATATCAGGAGAAACTTGATAGAGATTTCGGTGACAAATACAATGATTCGAAAATGAGAGCACTCCGAGGAAAAAGTGGGTTGTTTTTCTTAAAGCTTACTGACCCAGTAAAATTCTACACCGATCAATAATAAAAGGAAAGAAAATAGCTTAACTGTGAAAAAAAAAAATTAATGAAATCGAAAATATAAGAGTAAAAACTGTTTGAACTCTTATTTTACGAAATAAACAGTTTTAGGTCAAAATTAATAAAACTTGTCGTTTAGGGTCAAAAATCGACCACGACCTTAACTAAGATTATTATAGTCATCTCGTTATATATAACGTCTATAGCATCAAACACAGCATCTCTACAAATGCTTCGTACTCGAGCTTGTCGTACAAGCTTTGTGTCAATCTTAATTATTTATTCAAGTTGCTAAATAAAGAAATTTAGCATCTTCGATCACACCCGATTAAACAATTTTCATGGATCCACACGAAATTTTTAATTATTTTTTTGTTGTAATATCCTATGAATTATTATTATTGTTAAATAAGAATATATTATTTAACTCAAGGAAGCTACTTTATATTAAAAATTATAATATGATTGTTAAACAACCAAATTAAATAATAATGAAAGTAATAACCTTAAACAATATGGTAAGAATAATGCGACATTAGGCCAAAAGTGGCATACCATTATAAGTAAAGTGCCCACTAAACCATATAATTAATCCCTAAAATACGCTAATTTTCTTAATTATTTTATTTAATAAATGTGAAAAAAGTAACATCGAACTCGATTCACCACGCATGATGGTTGAAGTACGGCTGTCGGAATCGCCCACGTGATAGCCGCAACATGGACCAATAGAATTTGGCCACGTAGCAGAAAAGGTTTTTATTAAGATTGCAAAAGAAGTATGTCTCTGAATAATTTGATGTCCATAAGGAAGTGGGTCTTCGCCACGTGGACCTTTGGGGCCCACAAGGGAAGGGTATCTTAGTCAAAATTAATGGGCTTTGGTCTGAAATTAGGTTCCTGTCTGAGGTTCGGTCAGAAAAGGGAGACCGTTGGAATAAGGGCAGATGAGAGAGAAAGTGAAAGACCCTCTTTGGAAGGTGCAAGCCTGTCTAGAAATGGAGAGAATCTATTTGTCCTCCTTTATTTTTTTTATTCATTAAATTGTTAAAAAATACTTAATATATTTTTTAATTTGTAATATTATTTTTTAGATAAAACAATGTGACGATGGGACTCGGAGGGGGTGAATTGTTCTACTTTGGTTGAAGAGGGGAACATAGCATTCTTTATAAGGGTGTGAAAATCTCTCACTAACTTGAAGAGAAGCTCGAAAAGAAAAGCCCAAAAAGGACAATATATGCTAACAGTGGATTTGGGCTCGTATTAGAGCTAGACACCGAACTATGTACTAGTATTAAAGGGAGTAGACAACGGACGATGTGTTAGCGAGAACGTCGGACCCTGAAGAAGGGGTGGATTGTGAGAGCCCATATTGATTGGAGAGAAGAACGAGTGCCAACGAGGACGCTGGACCCTGAAGGGAGATGAATTGCGAAATCCCACGCAAAAGAACGAGTACCCTTCAGAGTAGATTGTAAAATCTCACATTGATTAGGTTCAAACAGTGTCACATTATTCTAATTGTCGTCTAAAATTTGAAATCTTCTTATTCTAACTATAGTTTTGAACGAAAGTTTACGAGTAATATTGAAATTTTTAAAAGAATAAAATTATTTTTATATAAATGATAAAATACAATTATTATTAAATTTAAGATAAGGCTTAAGGGGAAGGTGATATTAACATCATTAAATAAAGATAAACTCAAATTGAAGCCTTGAAATATCCCATTTCCTAATCATGAAAGCTACTTCCTTTGCTTTTCTAAGTAGGATTTCCTAGTAAGCATGTGCTGTCAAAAGAATCAATCAATAAATAATTTTAAATTTAAATTTTGCTATATAAACCTATTTAATTTCTTAATTGGAGCTTTTTTTTTCCCTGCAATTTAATTACTATTATTTAATCGATTTTATTATTTATTACCACATTAAAATTAAAAGGTTCTAATTTGTAGCTTCTTTTCTTGAACTTTTGCATGTTTTTAAATTATTATGTTAGGAAAATTTATCAAAAATCAATTTAAATGTTAGATAATGTACCTTGTGTCAAACTATTTGAACCCATTATATATTTTTTAAAAAATAATTCAAATATTTTAAAATAAAAAGTAACAAGACATTTTTAGTAAATCTATAAAAGAAGAAATTAAAATTTTTCAAAAATAAATTATCTAACATCTACTCTAAATACTCTTAGATCTACATTTTCCTTCCATCCAAAAAAATTTAAAGTACACCGTGCAGTAGTATCTATAGAATATCTTCTTTTTCGATCACCCTACCTACTTTTGATCCCTATAAATTCAAAACACATAATAATTTCTGTCAATGTATCGTAATCTCTTTTATTTGTCTCCTCTTTCGCGCATAATTTTCAAAAAATAAACATGTGAGCAATCTTAAGTCGAATTCATAGTATTCGAGTCAAAAATAGTTTCATTAAATGATGATTGAACCCAAAAACCCTCAAAGATCAAAGCGCATGATATACATAGAAATCAGTAAAGAGAGTCAAATCAGTAAAGAGTCAAACACGCAACAGCCAAAATATAGGTTCATATAGAGAGTTCCAATTTGCTTGCAATTGCTGAATTTCTTGACATAAACCACACAACAGCTTGAAAAAGAAATGGACAAACAAACAGAGTCTTAAACTACAATACAAATACGTTATTCTCAGCAACAAGGAAGAGAAGAGAAGGGAAGCAAAAGAACTCTTACCTGTCGAAAGAAAGGCCAATTTGGTGCGGTTTTCAGAGCCTGGACAGCTCCCTGGGATGATGTATGACTATATGGTTGTACGCATCCAAGGTCAGAAAATCATCCAAGGTTGGCGCTGTGCATTGCCTTGTGAACATCTTGCAAGCCTCTTTGTACATTCCCTTCCTGAATTTCTCCTTCCCCACTTCTCTTTCAATCCTTTCCATTTCTTCTTCCACCACTCTTCCGAACAGTTCCTTGTTCACTCTCACTCCAAGCCCATCTCCATCCAATTCCACTCCATACTTCAGCCATTGCCAGTTTTGAACCCTGCTGATTTCAGCTGTGGCTGCATCTTCCATAAGGTTGTAGAGAGGCACAGAGCCTGTCCCGGTTAGCCATGCTGCTAAGTACTGAATTCCAACTCGGGTGTTTAACCGGAGCCCTTCCAATGTACGAACACCCCTCGGTTGCTGCAAGAGGTCGTCTGCAGTTAGGTTTGCAGCATCGTCTCGTCTTGCAGATCGAATCTGATTTGGGGCGTTTCCCATGTTGTTGGTGAAGACTTCCATACATGCTGGGATTAGTCCTGGATGTGCTGCCCATGTTCCATCATGTCCTGCCTTTGCCTCTCTCAATTTGTCCTTCCTCACTAGCTCAAGTGCCATCTCATTTGCCTTTGGGTCATCTCTAATTGGAATTTGAGCTGCCTGTAAAATGTTACTGTCAAAACTTTTCCTTTTGAATGTGATGAAATATTGTGCATTGTACGTACCATGCCTCCCATGGCGTGCACACCACGCCTGTGACAAGTCCTGATAAGGAGATCAGAATAACTCCTCATGAAATGTTGTGCCATACCGACTTGGACTCGGTCGGGTAACAGGCGATCTGGGTGAGCCTGGAAGGTCTTGACATAGCTGAATATGTAATCCCATCTACCACAGTTCAATCCCACAGAATGATCCCTCAGCTCATAGAGTATTTCATCCATTTGAAACACTGCTGGAAGTGTTTCAATTAGCACAGTGGCCCTGATGCTGCCCCTCTCTATCCCTGCCATCTTCTCTGCTCTCTCAAATACACTGTTCCATATCTTAGCTTCCCTGCAAACAACATATTAAACAGCTTGTAATATTGTTTGAATGTGGTGAACTGAATCCATTACGACCCAAGTTGAAAAAGCCCTTGAATCAAACTTTTCAAGTAATTTTCTTGAAGTCTTTGATGATAAGATCAAGTCCATAGAATCTATACTTTCTCTAACCATGGTTTTCTTTAAAGGGTGTTCATTCTTTATCAGACCATTATCATCTAAAGAAGAGACTCGTTGCAAACATAGCTCAATTTCTAGAAAAACATGCTCAATTTGGATAGTTAAAATGATGTGTTACCTGGAGTGCTCCATTTTGGGAAGGTAGAAGAAAGGGCCAGAACCTTGACCTTGAGAGCGCCGGAAATTGGCATGGTTGTGGAAGAAGTAGAGCCCAAAGTCCACAAGACAGCCGGTGGCAGGCTCGCCGTCGATGAAGATATGAGCCTCAGGCAAGTGCCAACCTCGAGGACGAACAAAGAGCTTGGCTGTCTGATCGTTCAGTTTATAAACCTTGTTTCTAGCTTTGTCATGGAAGCTTATAGTCCCATCTACTGCATCCTTCAGATTAATTTGCCCTCTCATCAAATTCTCCCAGTTTGGTGACAGTGCATCTTCAAAGTCCGCCTGTTTTGATTTTTGTTCATCAAATTGCATTCTCTTAAGAAATGTAAACAAAATCTTGAGCAGAGAAAAGAAAGAGAAACGAACCATGAAAACTTTAGCTCCAGAATTGAGTGCGTTGATGATCATCTTCCGCTCCACAGGTCCGGTGATCTCCACCCTCCGATCAGCAACTGCCGGGGGGACTGGTGCACATGTCCACTCAGATTCCCTAATATACTTGGTCGCCGGATCAAACCCCGGCACCGCCCCTTCATTGTACCTCCTTTTGGCTTCTCTGCGGCATTCCATCGAATACCTTATGTGGTTTCTGAAAGTCCTCTGTAAATCAGCCACAAACACCAAGGCTTCCTTGTTGAGAATCCTGGCAAATTCTTCATCATAACGTCCCCGAATGTCCACTCCCTCTGGAACATCGTAGCCTCTGCTGCTTTTCTTCCTTACTGCCGATTCAGAATACATTCCCAGTGATCCCATTTTCTTCTTCTTCCTCCTCCTCCTCCTCCTCCTACAATTAAAGCTTATTCGGTGTCTTCGTACAGCTAAGGTGCTGTGTATTTATATGCAGCACAATTCTCTAGGAGTTTCCGGGTGGGATAGGATCGTTGAGGATTATCGTTATGGAGATTCATGGCGTATTCCAACGCAGGATAAGATAATCCCGTCTGACGCAAGAAAGATAACAACAATCCACCATTTATTGAGTTCCGTGCCAACATTGGGAACTGCAGTTGAGTAATTGAAGAAGATGATATGGCGGATTGTGGTCATCTCCACGTGGTAGATCTTCGATTTTTGGCGGCGAATTTGAATTTATAACAACTGAGGTTAGCAGATGAAGTTCCGACCAACGATCTGCTTTGTGTTCTTGCTTTCCTCACGCCCCAACGCCTGTGTTACTGCTGTACACTCTTTCAATCCATAGACCAAATCAACCGAACAGAAGATTTAATCTATAAACAAATTAAGAACAGATTTGAATTTGGCAATCGAAAGGAATTATGGAAATGGAGAATGTTTGTTCTCTGACCGGTATAATTTAGGGCAACTTCTCATGGAATTTCTCGACCTTCTTCCCCAAGGGCAGCAATGCCGCAACCCTAAATTTGAAGAAAACTTGGGACGTACTTCGCCGCCAACTCCGAATTAGCCAACGCCACCACGAACGGCGGAGGAACTGAAATGTACGAGACCTTCCACTTCTCCACTCGAAGTCGAATCTCTGCATCAACATCACGGTATCGCCTTTCGGATTGATTGATTTCGACATCGGCAACACCATCGCCTTCTCCATCCGATCAAATTTACCGTCATAATAGAGATAAACTTCGGAGAATCTAGGGAGCTAAGACGTTCACCTGGTGAGCAATCTCCAATCGGTAACTAGTAGGGTTAACTGGAGAGATGCGGACGCCGAGTGGATTCAAATTTGACAGAGAACGGTGGCGTTTGCAGGGGAGAGGATGATTGGAGGAGAGAAAGGGCATGAGGCTGAGATATTGGTTGGAAGTGGGAGTGGTGGTCGGAGGAAGTGGGAAATCTTCGTTTGAGGACAGAAACCGCGTCGAAAATGAATGAAATGGGCGGCGTTGGAAGTTTGGATTCCGATCCGCCATGGAAGTGGACTCGAAGAAGGTAAAAAATGATGTTTATTAAGAATCAATAGTAACAACAAATCATTTATCAAAAAGTCTTAGATCAACCGTTAAATTTATGAATTATTAATTATATATTCTTTTATTATTATTTAATTAAATGGCATTTGTTGAAGTTTAAGATTAAAATTGTACATTTATAAAATATTATTATAAGATTAGAATTGTACATTTACATGTGAATCTGGTAAACTTATTTATTTATTTTTGTAAAAAAAATTGAAATAAAATATAAAAGTAAATTGAAATCTTAAATTAAATAATAATTATAAAACATTTATAATTTAAGATAAAGTCAAGTTTGGATAGGAATTAAATGACTAAAATACTAGAATTAAAGTATTAAATATTTTAATTTTGGGGGCATAATTAATCAAATTAAAAGTTGTATAATAGTAACACATTTTCCTTAAAATAATAATAATCATTAACACGAAAATGCAAGTACAATTATTTCTTACTATTTTTTTTTGTCGTGGTTTTCTAATTTATAAACTAACATTTCAATTTATTTGTCCAATTTAAAAAATAAAAAATAAGATTTTTTATTTTTAATTTTAAAATCTTATTTTTATTTTTGTTTTTGAAGTTTCTGTGGTGCAAAACTACGTGCATTTTCATGGGAACATATCTTCCTTAGAGCTTATTAGAACCATGAGAGCGAGCATGTTGGGTCAGCTCCCTCCTCAGAATCTTCCCGGCAGGCGATTTCGGGATCGCGTCGATAAACGAAACTCGTCGAATTTTCTTGTACGGTGCAACCTGGAAGATGATGAAAATGGTGAGCTTGAATGCAAGAAGAAGACATGAGAAATAGCAGACAGTCTCAAGCTTGCCTGTTTAGCAATGAAATCAATAACTTGAGCCTCAGTGATATTGCTTCCAGGCTTTCTAACAACGTAAGCCATAGGAATCTCTCCAGCATCTTCATCGGGATAGCTGGTCAACAGGAGTAATCAAGTTCATCAGCAAAATTAGGTAGCAGAGAGCTCATTCTTGACAAGTTTAAGAACAGACAGATGCATACGGTATCACAGCAGCGTCAATGATTTCAGGGTTGGATTGAAGCAAATGTTCCAATTCTGCAGGTGGGACCTGGGATTTGTTCCAAACGAAAAATGATTTTTAATTACTAAAGAGCCACTACGAGTCGGTTCGGTTCGAAAGTCATTTCAAATAGGACCTAAGACAACAATGACGATAACGACAATTGACATTTGTAATCGTATTCGGTCAAAAACTACGAGAAGTCACCTGATAAGCCTTGTACTTGATCAATTCTTTTAATCTATCAACAATGTAGAGGAATCCATCGGAATCAAAATAGCAAAGATCACCGGTCTTTAGCCATCCATCTGGATGCAGGGTTTCGGTAGTTGCCTTGGCATCTCCTACATAACCTGAATCAAACAATATTTGGTGATCTGTTTATCAAACAATATTCGGGTGTAATGCATTCCTTACAAATCATCTTCATGTCTAATCAGCAAATAGAGGCGGGATATTATTATTATTTTTAGTTCAACAATAAGTCGAGTCGAAAATAAATACAGTACTTCAATTAATTGAGTTACACTCCGGTTTCATAGATAGAACAAGCATCGGGTCTAAAATAGTAGGTATACTATCTTCATTGGTATGAGACCTTTTGGAGAAACCAAAAAACAAAACGACGAGAGCTTATGCTTAAAGTGGACAATATCATACCACTGTGAAAGGTCGAGATTCATAACATGGTATCGGAGTCATGCTCTTAACTTAGTCATGTCAAGAGAATTCTCAACTGTTATAACAAAAAAAAAAAGTTGTGAGATTCGAAGGTATAGTCCAAAGTGATTCAAGTGTCGAACAAATGGTGTATTTTGTCCGAGGGCTCAAAAGAAGGAATCGATCGAGAGCTCCAGAGAAGGAGGCCTCAAGGGAGGCTCGATGGTATACTTTGTTCGAGGGGAGGATGGTTGAAAATTATTAAGAGGAGTAGTCCCGTAGACTAACTAAGAGGAAGATTATGGGTTGATAATTAAAAAAACACTATCTCCTATTAGTACGAGATCTTTTGGAAAAACAAAAAACAAAGCTAGAAGGAAAGTGTATAATATCATATTATCGTGTTGGAAGAACACGGTGATTGCTAACCTTTCATGATTCCTGGACCACGCAGCCAAAGCTCTCCTCTATGGCCAGGAGGCAAGGCCTCTCCAGAATCAGGATCCACAATCATGGCTTCCATGTTTTCAGATAGGCGGCCTACTGACTTCGTGTTGCTGCTTTCCTCGGGCCCCATACTTCTTGCTGCCCCCGCTGTACTCTCTGTCAACCCATATCCCTAGTCAACAAAACAAAACAATGCGGCCCTCAGGATTGAGAGACATGTAATGCTATGAACAGGAAGAACAATTAATTATGGGTATAAATAAATAGAGTACAATAAATGGAACAACTTTCATCACTCCCCACAAGAACATTAATGAGATTTAAGTCAACTTTAGCTATTCATTCTTATTTCGATACTTTTAACAAATCTAGTTTTTGTTTAGTAAAGTTTATAACAACAGTGTTCATAAAATACAATACACACTTAAATATTTGAGTTTCAAAGAATATGGACTACTATCATTTTGATTGTGTTTTTCAAATACTATTTCAGTTCATCGATTAACCTTAAGATTAGTTCTTAATTTTTAATTTATGGTTAAACAATGAAAATCACTTCCGTTTTAATTTAACATTTCAATCCAACAAACTAAAAAAAAAAAAGTCAGTGAAGGAACAGATTCGGATTTGGCAACAAGTAGGACGGAGAGTTCATCAGATTCATATGAAGGGAAGAAGAAACGAGGTCTATTGTACACAAATCATTGAGCAAAAACAGTGAATGTATTTCTTACGAACCTGGATAATTTCAACTTTGGGCAATTTCTGATGGAATTTCTCGATGACTTCTTTCCCAAGAGGAGCGCCGCCGCACCCCAAAACTTGAAGAGAACTGAGATCGTATTTCGCCACCAGTTCCGACTTGGCCAGCGCCACCACTAGCGGCGGAGAAACTGGGATGTACGTAACTCCAAACTTCTCTACTGCTGATAGCATCTCCACGAAGTCGAATTTTTGCATCAGAACCAATGTTTCTCCTCGTGAAATCGCTCGAAGCAACATGACGAATCCGAAAACATGGAACAGAGGCAACAGACACAGAGACACCTGACGTGGCTCCGTCTCTCCGTTGTTGACCTCAGATAGAAGAGGATTAGGACTAGAGTTCACCACAATAAGGTTTCGATGACTCAGTAACACGCCTTTCACTCGCCCTGTCGTTCCTGACGAGTACAGGATCGCCGCCGAGTCGGATTGATCGACTTTAACGTCGGCAATACCATCAGATCTATTGATTTCGGTCATCATGGAGAGAAACGCAGGAGAATCGATCAGGACGGTGCCGAGTGGAAGCTTGGGGAGCTTGGACGCCGTCGAGGATGTAGCGAAGGCAATGACCGGTTGACTGAGTCGAATCTGATGAGAAATCTCCGAATCGGAACCAATCGGATTAGCCGGAGAGATAACAACACCGAGAGATAACAGAGCAAAATACAACACAGGGACTTCCAGAGAAGTCGGTGCGAGAATAAAAGCCACTTGACCATTGGAGAGTGAGGTTAACGCTTTAAGATTAGAGGCAAGGGTTCGTATTTGACGGAGAAAAATGGCATAGGAGAGATGAACACCGGAGTTGGAGTCGACGAGAACGGCGGCATTTGAAGGAGGAGGGGACGATTGAAGGAGAGAAAGGGCGTGTTCGGTAACGGAGAGAGGCTGAGATAATGGCGGAATTATGAGGGGTGGTCGGAGGCTACGGAAAATCTTCGTCTGAGGACAGAAACCGCTTCGAATATCAACGAAATGGGCGGCGTTTAAGCTGGGATTCCGATCTGCCATGGAAGTGGACTCGAAGAAAGTGATGCGCGATCGAGCACGCGGATGCTGATCCAACTTATTTTATTCAAATTAGTTGAGAATGTTTTGGATTGAATATTCAAACCGATTAAAAAAACAAAAACAACTTTACAAGATTAAAATAATAAAATTATTAATATAATAATAAATTGCACAATCAACCAATAGGAAATTCCAAAACAGATATTGAAGTATTTATTGAAAAAGGTTTATTGCTCTTTTTAAAAACCAACCACGTTCAAGTCGGCTAACAAACTTCCAAGTTTGAAAGTCAAAATTTTCTTTTATTTTCTTTTATTAAATTGCGCTTTTAAAAAGAAAAATGTGTAAAATAATTAAAATTTCAAATTCAGTCAAATTATAGTATAAATTTAAATTCATTTCCTATCTTATCCCATACTTCTTTAATATATACTATAAATTAATATTACCTATCTTTTCAAATAAATAATTATCAGTATAGACATCTATATTTTTATATGCTACAAATTTTGTTATAAATTATAGATCTCCACAATGGTATGATATTGTCTGTTAATCACATATATCCACAGTATGATATTGTCCAGCTCTCATGGCTTTACTTCTCATACCAATGGAGATATATTCCTTTACTTATAAACCCACGGTCATTCCCTAAATTAGTTAATGTGGGACTCACTCCCAACAATCTTCCTCTCAAACAAAGTACACTATAAGGCTCCCCTAAGACTTATGGAGCTCTAGAACAACCTCCTTTAATCGAGGCTCGACTCCTTGCTCTGGAGCTCTCGAACAAAGTACATCATTTGTTCGACAATTTAGTCACTTTGTTTGATATTTGAAGATTTTATTGTTATGGCTAAGTTTAGAGCATGACTCTAATATCATGTTAGGAATCACGGATCTCTACAATGATATGATATTGTCCACTTTGATCATAAGCTCTCGTGGTTTTGCTTTTTCCCCAAATGTCTGATAACAATGGAGATGTATTCCATTACTTATAAATTCACAATCATTCATAGAAATATATTAAAAAGATATTTCCATATAAATATATTCATTTTATATTCCATACGGAATAAAAATCAAATTTGGAGAAGAAATTAAAATATTTTATATTATTGTCATATATATATATATATATATATATATATATATATATATATATATATATATATATATAACGGTTTATTATTTAATATTTGCAAAATATAAAATACTAAATTAATTTTATAGTGAGGAGTCGTTGGCTTGAAAGCTAAATAATCCAACTGCTATCTATATAATGTGCCAAGAAAAATTAATGCCATAATTTAATGACGTGGTTTTTAAAATAAGTTTGAGAAAAATAAAAATAATTTACTAATATTAATAAATATAGCTACTGGTTTTGATATTTATCTTAATATTTCATTAATATGGATAATTTAAAAATAATATGGTATAAATTGATTCACTTATAGTATTATAATTAATAGAATTATTAATTTAGAGATTTATATCATTTAGTCGATAAAATTTATGGATATAAATTAATTTTTAGCCTCTAATTTATTCTAATGGTAAATTTATCATTTGTTAAGAAATAACTGAACAAGCCGGTTCAATATTTGATACCGGTTCGATAATATCTATTCGGTTCGAGTTAGAAAAAAAACCCCACCGAGAAAATTGTTTCCTTTGAACGTTAAACCCTCGAATTGCTTCGGGTAGGGTTTATCAGTTCAACGAAACTGCGGGCGTGAACTGTTTCAATCGCGCACGCTCAGCTGGTGTTCGATATGCCTCGTACGACGAAGGTCGATTGCCCCGGCTGTCCTCGGCTTCGTGCCTTGACGTTCGATGTGCTTGGTCTAATCAAAGGTAATAATGGCAGCTATTTCACTATTTTTCTCTTGATTTTCTTCTAAGTTTGTTGTTCTGCCATTGTACAGTCATCGAAGCTCGGGGCAAGGAAGGAGAGATTCCGAAAGTGGTTGAGAGGTGGGGGGAACCTGATTTCTCCAAATCCGTGCTTGCAGCTTCTCTTGTTGATCGTAAATTCGACCCTGTAGGTTTCTTTCTTGCCTCTGTTATCATATTCTCTTGTACAAAGTTTTTATGGGGTTGTTTGTTGCTAACTAAGTGTTGTAATTTTGCTTGTCATTGTTATGGATTCGTCTTTTATAATTGAGCTGGAAATTTGATGAGTTGGGTCTATGAATGTGACTAGTATTTAGAATTAATATTAGTATGCTTCACTTGCTTTCAGTTTTTTTTACTGATAAGCTTACGTTAAAATGTCGTTTTGATTGTCATTGGAAGTTCTTGATTTACAATATTTTGTGTTATCCATCTAGGCTGTGAGTGTTGTCTCTTTTGATATATGTTAATCTTCATTGATTAGTGAGGGTTATACCGACCTCTACTGGGTTGATGTTCTGGTTGCCAGATTTGCCAGATTATACCGACCATTCAAACGCTACATCATTCTTAGTGCACCTAATCACATCCTTTTCTTTTTTAATTGCAGTTACTAGCTGTTGCTCGAAAAAATGGTTTGGTAAGTTGATTAGATTTCCAGTAATGTGAATTCTGCACACATTTATTTGATTTTAAACATATCAGTGTACTCTTTGCCTAATCATGTTTTTGTTGTATGCTGCAGATTGAAGTTCTTAATCCTTTGAATGGCAATCTTCACGTTGCAATTTCGGACAATGCTGATACTTCTCCTCCACCAAAAGATGAAGCTATCGTTGGAATGCATTTATTTTCAAAAGATGAATCGGAGTTGGCATCTAGGTTATGTATCAATTTATAACTTATGAGCTTGTTAATGTGATAGAAGTGCAAAAGTTACCATCCTTTTGTTAGTGATGAAATATCAAATATTTTTCTTAAACTATCTGGCTGCTTCCCCAAGACATTTAAGCTGAAATTCCTCTTGGTTTGGTTATTTACTTTTAGGCGTTGCACCTTGCTTTCATGCACAACAAAAGGAAATGCGAGCATGAGGTCGATTGAGTTTTCTAGTTCATCTTCAGAAGATACCTCTACCAATCTTGTACAATCGTGGAAAATATGTAGTTCGGGTAATGTTATGTGTTCTAAAGTTGATGGAAGTGAAACCCACGCGTTGTTTGGAGGGTAAGTTGGGATCATGTTTGAATTTTGTGTTATTCTTTTATTGGCATTAACAACCTTGACCTTTTTATATGCTCAGGAAGGGTGTTGAAGTTAATATGTGGAATCTAGAACAGTGTACTAAGATTTGGACAGCAAAAGCAGTATACTTCCTCATTCTTCGCTGCACATTTGTACAAAGCAGCCTACATATTTCTAGAGTATTTTTTGATATCCTTTTGAAACATTTTGATTTTATACAGCCGAAGAAGAACAGCCTTGGTATCTTCACACCAACTTGGTTCACATCAGCAACATTTCTTAGTAAAGATGACCACCGTAAGTTTGCAGCTGGTACCAGCAGTCATCAGGTAATTCATATCAGTTTCTCATGGTAATACAAGTTACAGAATCGGAAACATATTACAAAGGAGAATGGAGATATAGAGACAATTTCAGGGAAAGAGCTTATAAATTAGTTGCACAGATAGCGTCTGATATGGTTTTGATTTCTATTTCAAATATAATCAATGCTTTATTTTGAGCCTTTAAGAGAATTGTTGATATCTGATTATAGGCAAAAGCACTACAACTCTTGTACAATGCATCTTTGTCCTCTTTATTTTAATTTTTATATCCATTATGATATAGATATAAACCACTTATTTTGATGTATGAATCATATCACTGATTTTTAATGGGGTGGGTGATTAACCAATTTAGGTTCGACTGTATGACATCTCTGCTCAGAAGAGACCTGTCATCTCATTTGATTTTCGAGAGACTCCTATTAAAGCCTTGGCAGAAGATGTAGATGGTAACACAATATTTGTGGGGAATGCATCTGGTGATCTTGCATCTTTCGATATTCGCAATGGTAAAATTTGTTATGTGCTAGATCTTTCTGATTTAATAATCTGGGGTTTCTATATCTTTCACACATTTCAGAAAGTTTATTTCTTGACTTATGTGGATTCCTCCTATCTTTTATCTTGAGAAGTTGGGTTGTTTTAGTGGTTGGTTCACAATTGATGAATGCTACCGCTATGGTTTATTTAAAGTTCCTCATTTCACTGTAAATTATAGCATATTCGGTATAGGGGATACCATCATGGTGTCTTGATTATTTTAGCTGAAAATGCACAAAGATGTGAGGTTGTAGAGTTTATGAATTATGACTTAGGAAGTTTGGGCATGCTGCCTTATAATTTCACACTATGTTTGGTCCCTGTACTAATTGCACTCCTGTATGCTGGGATTGACTTTATGAGCTTTTACCATATCACTGTTGCATGATCACTTCCTTGAATTAGTTTGCAAACGTCACCTTTTTTACCTGTTTCTTTATAATTATGAGGCAATAAGAAGAGGCAGAGGGGTCACAATTTTCTCCAGCATTTTTGTATAGATCCTGCTTCATCCAAGCAGTTGAACTGCAGTCTTGACTTACATCTATCTTTTAGAAAGGATCAAAAAAAAAAAAAAAAAAAAAAAAAAAAAAAAAAAAANTCTATTGACCTGCAATTCCCAGTAGTATTCACCTTTTATTTCACGTTTAGTCTAAAATTCGTCGTCTTCTTCTCAATATCTGTTGGGATCTATTTGATTGTTCCCTGATAGTCATGAGTTTTTATAGATTATGTTGCACCGTTACCTCTATGATAGTTGTAAGTAGCAGTTGATTGAAGTTTTTATTATGGCAATATTTTATTTGCTTGACTTGTTTCTCACAGGAAAGCTATTGGGTTGCTTCTTGGGGAAATGTTCTGGCAGCATAAGATCCATCGCCAGGCACCCGGAATTCCCAGTCATAGCATCATGTGGTGGGATATATTTTCCAATATGACAATTAGTTAGCACTTCTCTGTCTGCTTCTACATGTGAAAATCTTTTATTTTTACATGCTTTGCAACATCCATGGAAGAATCCTCTCTGCATACCAAGCCATACTCACCTTTTATGTTAAAAAGTTACATTTCTATCACTAAATTTATGTGGTGATGTTGAAATCTCTATTGTAGTAAACCTCTTGGTGTTTTTGGGAGTTTTCTTCCCCATCACATTCATCAATGTAATTGTTTACCTGTGAATATATATACTTATGGTGATGTTGAAATCTTTTTCCAGGACTCGATAGTTATGTGCGCTTCTGGGATATAAAGACAAGGCAACTTCTGTCTGCGGTAAGTTTTCACAGTTCTAGTAAAAATTGGTTGTTTAGATTCATCATTCAGAAAATAACGATGTTCAAGAAAGTTTGTCAGACTGTACCAGAATGAACATGTTTGAAAAAGATAATGTCAATTGTATGGACTAATTTGCACCATTAATGTGATTGCATTTAGTGACTCAGAGCTGTTTATAAATCTCTCAATGTTGCTTGGTTAAAAGTTCACAAGAATATTTAATAATGCGACTTGTATATTTTTAGTACAAGAAGGGGAAAAAATAGCATTTGATGCGTTAATGTAAGCTGGGACAATGTACCGTATTCATATTTGTTCATTTATGTGCAGGTATTCCTAAAGCAACATCTTACTGGTGTTGTCTTTGATTCTCATTTTGTTGAAGAAGGTTAGATACGTTGTCCACCCTTATCCCCCAGTGGTACCATCAAACTAATGTTTGGTACAAAACCATCTTTTATGTTGTGCTCAATCTATTTATTCATTATCTCATTTACATTTGTCTGAGCAGATGTAACACACTCCGCAGTCGAGATCCAACAGGAAACAGAGGTTACTCAAACTGTCAACGAGGAGGAATACGTTCCTCAGAAAAGAAAAAAGACATTTAAAGAAGACGGTGAAGGCGGAAAGAGGAAAGGTAGCAAGGCCATGGACAAAGAAAACAAAAAAAGCAGAAGGAAGTCCCATCGAGACACCGAAAGTAAGCAGAGGTAGGCGTTACTTGGTTATTGAAGAAGCATAAAGGTAGTTCTTGTTATGATCTATTCAGTCAGCAGATAGTGTGGGATATTAGAGGTACAAGAAGAGCTACTTATCTCACCAATGCACTGAATTTTGAACCAAATCATGATTTTTACACGGGAGGCTCGGGGTAAATACCTGAATGCTTGTGGATACTCAGGCTCCATCATTTTTCAACTTCTGACCTGCGAAGTAGGAATGATTCCATTGGTAGCAGTTCAAGCACGTACTACTTTAGGGCTCCCATGTAACCTATTTTATTTTTCCATATTACTAGTGGTCAGAAGTATTTGAGTATTCTACCCATTGTGTTTTAGTTTAACCCCTTCATTTTTATACCTAGTTACTGGAAAGTTGAGGTATCTCAACTTATGTGAGTTCAATATTATTTCAATTTGTATTTGTGAGTTCTAACTTCTTTTTTGGAGAACAAGAACTCCAAGATCGTCATCAAAGTAAAAGGCACTTTCCCGTTCAAGCTTCTGAATTGTAATAGTTTTGAAAAGTTTCTATCTAAACAGAATCAGTGTTACGTTTGCACATACATTCTGGCACAGGATATGCAACAACATCAAGATCTTTCCTCTTGGTCCTTGGCTCAGGCTGACCCTGAGATCGTCTGTGCACCTTCCTCACAATGATTCCAAGCTCTGTTTCAGAAATGGATGCATCATCAAAGTAATCGAGCATTGCTCGTTTGTTTGGTTTTATGTATTTTCTATGCCCGACATAGGCACGATGCCCCTGGTGCCGAAACAAAAGCAATGTCAAAGAGGAGCATTGAAGGGAAAGCACAAAGAAGTTCGAGACAAATTACCTGCATAGCTCGACCCATGTTCCCGCCATGGGACGGCACGAAGACGTCGCTGCTCAAGGACACAATGTAATCAATGGCAGCCATAGCAGATGACTTGTTGATAAAAGGTAAAAGCTCTCCTTCTCTTGCCAGTGTGTACTTTGTTACTATATTTGGGAATTCTGCAATGAGTGGTTGCAGAGCCTTCTTTCCTCCAAATGGCTCTCCTCCTGCAGTGTAAATCCTCGCTTGTTTTGGTGCTCCAAGAGCCTTGAGGAGCCTATTATCATCACCAAAAAGTAAGCTTTCTTCTCTTCTCTTATTCAAAGTTCTCAAATCTCAGTTTCTTTGTTTACCTTGCAATTTCCAGGGCATTTAAAGGGCATAATCCAGCACGTCGTCGCTGAATGTGACTCATGTTTATCCTTCCCGTAAGATACTCCGGTTGCAAATTCCGAAATTTGGCAACAACGGTGTCATAATCCGAACCCAAACCGGTTTGACAACCAGATCTAACCCAAACATCCTTCTCTAAACGGAGATGGATGGCTATATATGGTCCTTCAATCCACATTCTCCTTGTTAGCTGGTTTCCCAGCTCCTGAATTGGAGCTGCAAATATTAGTGCATGGAATGCAACCTGTCCATAGAAGTGAAGAGAAAAGTTAAGTAAATATGAAGCATTCACTCTAATATCAACTCATAAATTCAAACCCTCCTTGATTTACCTTACATTTGAGCTTCTGCAGGTCAAAGGGAAGATTTTTTGAGAGCTTAGAGTCAAGCCCATTTAGTATAAGAAGCCCTTCTTGATTGAGCTACAAGAAAAACAGAGAAACCTTAACAATTTGATGTCATCATCTAAAAAATGTTCTGCAAACATGTTGGAAGAGCTTCTCACTTGGGTTCCAAATCTTGCACGAATCCAATGAGGAGAAGCGTCATGAGGAATCTTGGTCTCTTTTAGCTTGAAATGCTTGAACGGAAGAGAAGACACGACCCGAACATCGGCTCGTAACGTGTTCTTGAAATGTTCGACATCGAAAATGTCGGAGAATTTACTGCAGAAGTAGCAAAACCCCACTTCTAAAAGCACCCAAAAAGGAGAAAGAAATGAAAGGGAGAAGAAAAGAAAAGTCATTTACCTGTCATCTCTCCATATGAGATTGACCTTCAAAACAGGGACGACCAAAGCAGCCTTAAGAATCCTAGCAATCACAACAGCATCAGCAATTTGGTTCCTCTGCTGATTCAATCCACCGGAAACCATCACCATCAAGAATCTCCTCTTCTCTTTAGAGATCTTGGCAGATTCCTTCCTGTATTCCAAACTGAAATCAAGACAAGGCCTATAGCCCTCCCCATCCGGCTGTTTCCAAAACTCTGTTTCTTCATCGGAGAGATTTGAAGCCACTACGTGGACCGGCAACGGCACCATCACACTGGTCGACAACTTCGGCGAGTTCTGGTGGGTCGAAGAAGCCACTGGAGAAAGCAGAGAGAGGAGAAGACGAGACTGAGAAGAGGACGGCATTAAAGGGAAGGAAATTGAGGATTTGGTAGAACAGGGGTCTGCATAAAATGGCGAGGAATGAAGGAAATTGACAGTGGAGATTGCCAAGAAAGCGAGAGAAGTAAGTAGAGAGAGAAAGAAGAGTGAGAGATAAGGGTTTAGAGTTCTTGGGAGTTTCTTGGGGGAGAAGATGGAAGTGAGAATGGTGAGTGAGAGCAAATCAAAGAATGGTGGTGGGTTTGGAGTTGAGAAGGAGGCTCTGCTTGTTCTTGGTCTGGCCATGGCGGAATGTTTCATTGTCTCTGTAATTCTCTGAGTCTTGCAAGAAAGAAGAAGAGGAAGATGAAGAACAAGAACATGGGAAATGGGGTTTTGAATTTGATATCAAAATTTGACATTTTTGGCGCTGTTTGCTCTTCCTTGAATGCAACTCAGAGTATGACGGTTTTTTCTGTTGAATCCTGAAGCAAGATCTTTTGAATTTGGCGCCAAAATATCTTTCACCATTTTTCAACGTCCATTGCCCAATCATTACATTTGCCACATTACACGTACCGGCCCAAGTCCACTGCTAGTAGATATTATTTTATTTTGGCTTTCTCTTCTATATTTTTCTTCAAGATTTTTAAAACGCGTTTGTTAGAGAGGTTTCCACATCTAATGCTTCGTTCCTCTCTCCAACTGATGTTGGATCTCACAATTCACCCTCTTTCGAGGCCTAGTGTCCTTGCTGGCACACCGTTCGGTGCCTAACTCTAATATCATTTGTAACAGCTTAAGCCCACCGCTAGCAGATATTGTCCTCTTTGGGCTTTTCCTTTCAGCCTTTCCCTCAAATTTTTTAAAACGTGTTTATTAGGGAGAGGTTTCTATACCCTTATAAAGGTTTTTCGTTCTCCTCTCTAATCGATGTGGGATCTCACATCTCTCTAATCGATGTGGGATCTCACATTAACTCCTCAAGATTACCACAAATTTGACTCAGTAAACGATGTGAAGGCAGAAATCTAAAGTATAAGAGCATAAAAATCGAGAGTCGGAGTAAGGTTACCAATGAGAATGAGACGGTTGTCAGGCTTTGAGGAGCACTTCGAGACCGACAGAGGGCAGTCTTCCAATGCCACAGCTGCATAAATACCCGCCATTGTTGCTCTGCTCCAAAGCTTTTTTTTTTTTTTTTTTTTCTGTCTTCTCAACGGAATTTCCAAAAGAGGTTGGTTTAGGGGAGAGAACTTTAAAGGCTAAAGCAGAGATTTTGAAGCTCCAAACAAACTAAATGCTTAGAACTCGAGCACAATTCTTCAAAGCACCGACCGTTACGAATTATTGTCAAAGTGAAAGTTATACCCCAAAGCTTAGAGTCCCTATTTTGGCGACATTGACTGTTACGCCCCTGGCCTTGGAATAGGACATTAACTGTTATAACCGTAATATAGTTGAGGTATGGTGTGAGCTCTCCCCTAGGTTAAAGAGTATTATTATTATTACTATTATTATTATTATTTAGTGATTTATCATTTATTTATTTATTTATTTTTGCCAATGAGCTTGTTGTCCAAAGTAGCAAGGCAGCCAAAGAAGAGTATGGGATTTTGTTAAATTCATATGGAAGACAGGCTGTCAATTTTGTTCATCTTATATTTTTTTTTTAGCTTTAGATTTTAATATAAGTTTAATGTTGGATTGGATTGGAATTTGGAAGTATCCAAACAAGTTGCTTAATTATTAGTCCTGATATTGTAGTTTTTTTTTTTAATTATTAAATTATAAATTTATTTCTTAAATTTAATCTCCAATAATTCTCAATGTTTTTTAAATTAATTAATCTACTAAAGATAGGCTAATAAAACTTTAATCTTTAAATTTTATGGATAAAAAATTCATGAATTTTAAAAGTATTATCAAAATTCCAGAACCAAAGCTTATCCAATTTAAAAAGTTAGTTGGATAATAATTTTTTCTACTTTTTGAAAGTTGTATTCATCTTTATATAAAAAAAAAATATTTAAATCTTGTCAAATTTCATAAACTAAAATAAAGATTTTAAAGTATTAAATTTTAAAAACAATAGAGAATATAAATAACAAGGCAGTTATTCCTAAGTTTAATTCTTAAAAATCAAAAGATTATTAAATGGAATCTAAATTATGCTCATATTAATAGGTCTAATATTGTCGGAGACAATGATACTTTACAAATCTATATAATGATACAATATTGTCTATTTTGGATATAAGCTCACATGTCTTTATTTTTAATTTAACTCAAAAGATCTCTGAGTAGACTCACAATTTTCCTCTTTCCTAATCAACATGAGAGTTTAGTCGCATTCCCAACTAAAACAAACCTGAAAAAAGTGAATAGTAATTTCATCTACCACGAGAACGAACAAAAAGAAAAAAGAATCCAAATATAAAGTCAACTTTATGGATTAGAAAACATCCTACATAAGCTTCAAAATTTTCTAACTATAAAAATGAATAAGAAAGAAGGCAAGATTAGATCCAAATTGTAAAGTATAATAATGGTGGACTGTTGGATTCCATTCACAGCCGAAGCCTCTCCTTTTGCTCGCAGCCCCCAGCTCAGAAAGACTGAGACTTTCCAACCCAACACAACACAACACAACACAACACCCATTCCTGCCAATTGCCATACCCCATTTTCCATTGCTTTCAAGACAGAGAAAGAGAGAGAAGCATGTGCTAGAACTAAATGTGTCCACTTCAGCTACCCCACTTTCGCATCATCACTTACTGCTTTGTGAATTTTCTTTTCGAATGACAGTTGTGAGAAGAGGAACACTATGCGTTGCTGCATTTCGCTTCAATAATGACTCCATTTGATAGGCCTCTCTTGTTTCTCTAACAATTTACTTGGTGGGTTTTACTTCTCTTCAATCCTCTTTGATGATTTATTTGTACTCTCTGTTTCAGTGTGGGAGTTCGAGACTGGCCACATCCCATCTTCAACTTTCTTCTTCTTCTTCTTCTTCTTCTTCTTCTTCTTCCGTTAATCACAATCATTGAGATTCACCATTTTGATGTTTCTGAAACAGAGACTACTTGAAGAAGAAGAAGAAGAAGCAGTCAAGATCATCGTCTGAAGAATCTTTCATGGGGAAGTATGATTTGTTGTTACTTCTCAGCTTTGTTTGGACTTTCGTATTTGCTGAAGCTTACCAATTGCAAGTCTCTCAAGCCCAAGTGCTTCTCCAGCTGAGGAAGCACTTGGAGTACCCAAAGCAATTGGAGTCATGGACTGATCACAGAGTAGATTTTTGCACACTATCTTTTCTTCCTCTTGTTAATGTCACATGCCAAGGCAGTGTGGTCACTGAGCTTAGAATTGCTGGTGATACTAAAGGCAAAGTTGACGAGTTCATTGGTTTTGCAATACCAAATCGAACTCTATCAGAGAGCTTCTCTCTTGATTCTTTCATCACCACTTTGACTAGACTAAACAGCTTGAGAGTTCTTAGTCTTGTGTCTTTGGGCATCTGGGGTCCACTTCCAGACAAAATCCATAGATTATCTTCACTTGAGTATCTAGATTTGAGCTCAAATTATCTCTTTGGTTCAATCCCACCTAAGATTTCTACTATGATGAAGCTTCAAACTCTCAAACTAGACGACAACTTCTTCAACGATACTGTACCTGACTGGTTTGATTCATTGTCTAGTTTGACGGTGCTGAGCTTGAAAAACAACAAGATAAAGGATTCATTTCCATCTTCAATCCTCAGCATTAGTACCCTTACTGAGCTTGTCATGTCTGGCAATTACATTTCTGGTGAATTACCAGATCTAAGTCCCTTACATGGCCTAACTGTACTGGACTTAAGCTGGAACAAAATAGATTCACCTCTGCCTCTGCTACCAAAGACAATGATCATGGTTTTACTCGGAAAAAACTCATTTTCAGGTGAGATTCCACAGCAATATGGCCAACTTAGTCAGCAACAACAGCTTGATATATCGTTCAATGCATTGACTGGCATCCCTCCTGCGACCATCTTCTCCTTGCCCAACATCAGCCACTTGAATCTTTCTTCCAATAAGTTATCTGGGTCGCTACCAATCAATCTGAGGTGTGGCAACATGATTCAGTTTGTTGATATATCTAACAATATGCTTACAGGAGGACTGCCTTCCTGCTTAGGCATTGAATCTGATAAACGAACTCTTAAGGTAGATGGGAATTGCTTATCTGTTAATGTAGGGAAACAGCATACGAAATCATATTGTGATACAAACCATATGCACCAGCACCAGGAGCAATCTAGAGCCAAAAATGCAGGAGTTTTAATGGGATTACTTCTTGGTATTTTGTTGTCAGTGCTTCTACTTTCTATTGGGGTTGTTTTATGTAGAAGATGTTGGCCTAGAGAAATATCAGAACAACATTTACTGCAGAAATCAGTTCAGGATAGTTCAGCAGCAGGGTTCGCATCCGAACTTCTAACAAGTGCTAGTAAGTCCAGTAAGAATTTCATTTGCAGTTATTTGTTTAGTGTACTGAGGAATGTGGAAGTTTGGAAAATTAGTAGACTTCCATGACTTCAAGATGTTTTACTTTACCATTTCAAAGTTTCCTTCTCACAGGGTTTGTTTCTCAAGCTGCAAAGTTGGGAATTC
Source organism: Cucurbita pepo subsp. pepo (assembly GCF_002806865.2). Taxonomy (NCBI): domain Eukaryota; kingdom Viridiplantae; phylum Streptophyta; class Magnoliopsida; order Cucurbitales; family Cucurbitaceae; genus Cucurbita; species Cucurbita pepo. The sequence continues at coordinate 1,783,287 of NC_036657.1, read as the reverse complement.
AAGGCCTTCCATTGTGTAGGACTTTTTCATTGGAGGAGATAAAAGAAGCTACAAGAAATTTTCATGACGCAACCATCATTGGTGATGGTTCATATGGGAAGGTAACATTCTAATCTTTAGTTTTGTTGCATGATGGTTCAACTTTATTGAAAATTGCTTGTAGTTGGCTTCCTTTTTTGTGAGTATTTCTTCTATTTGCAAGTTAAATGGTGAAATTCACCAAACAGGAAATATAGCCATAATTATATTACCTTGAAACCATCCTTTTACCCACCATGTATTTCAGCCTTCTTAATATGTTTTGTAGCTTTACAGAGGGAGGCTGGAGAATGGGACTCAAGTTGCCATAAGGTCCTTGCTTATATCAAAGAAATTTTCAATTAGAAATCTTAAGCTTAGGTTGGATATGCTTGGAAAGCTCAGGCACTCAAATTTGGTCTGCCTTTTGGGACACTGCATTGATGGAGATGGCCAAGACTTTAGTGACATCAAGGTCTTCCTTGTATCTGAACATGTTCCTAATGGAAGTTTTCGGACACATCTATCTGGTAATTTTTAAACATTTTCGAACTAAGATTCTATAAATATATTCAATTTTCACATTAACCTTTCCCTACCTGAGAGAAATACTTCTCTTTTTCCTTACAAATGATTGAACTTGTAGAGAAGGTTTTGAACTGGTCTGAAAGATTAGCAATTCTAATCAGTATTGCCAAGGCTGTGCACTTCCTGCATACTGGAGTTATTCCAGGTTTCTTCGACAACCAACTAAAGATCAACAATATCTTGATTGATGAGCATAATGTAGCAAAGTTAAGTGATTATGGATTGTCCATTATCTCAGAAGAACCAGCCAAATCTGTGGTAGGTAGGACTTGATTATTACTGTTGTTCATTGGTAAATGCTGATTACTTATGTTTTTTTGTTTGTGTAGGCAAAAGGAGAAGGCCCTCAAGCTTGGTAAGAATGATTTTTAATCATTTAGGCCCTTTTTTCCATGAAAATCAACTGTTCCTCACTTGAATTATCTATCCTCAGGCAAATGATGAACTTGAAGGATGATGTATATAGCTTTGGGTTTATACTACTAGAGGCACTTGTTGCACCTTCTGTTTCTACTAGAAAAGGCCCCTATATACTAAAGGAAATGGTAGGCCAAAAACTTTCTGATTACTGCTTTATTTACATTATACATAGTAGGCTGCTAAATTATAAAAATACTCTCAAGTTTGCCATTTGTTTCCTTATTCTTTCACAACGTTATAATATTACTCTTGTCCTTTCGTAAACATTTTGGAATAGAAATTCTCTAAAATTTCAGACAAAAGTTGGAGCTTAGAACAGGGTGGCAGTGGCCTAGAATAAGTGGCAATTCTAGTTTCCATTTTAGGTCACTGCCCCCACAATTCCATATCTCAATTTTTGTCCAAAATTCTAAAGGATTTCTAACATAAGGTTAGTTTTGAAATGTTTATGAAATGTCAAGGGTAATATTGCAACTTTTGAAAGAATAGGGGTAGTTTTGAAACAAATGGAAAAGTTCAGCTGTGGCTATCGAGGTGCACGAGAGGATCAAAATTAATTGATTATGGTAGTGCATCGGGCTTACGTAACAGAAAAAACAAACAAGGCTCTCAATGTTCCATTTCTTTGAACTATTTAGTTCAAAATGTCCTAAATGGCTTTCCATACATACAGATGAGTTTAAACAGCCAGGACGGACGACGGGGACTCATCGATCCAACCATTCTAGCTACTTGCTCGCAAGAGTCTCTATCAACCATTATTTCCCTAATGAACAAGTGTATTTCCCCAGAAATGAGTCGTCCATCCATGGAGGATGTTCTTTGGAACCTACAATATGCAAATCAAGTCCAAGATACCAGGGATGGTGATCAAAGATATAGTTCTGCATCACAACAATGATTTGTTTTTTTCTTCCTGAAGTTGTTTCATGAAATCAGCCTTTCTTCTGAAAGCAATAGATTCTCATAAGGCACGTTTTTTTTCAGTTTTTTTGTTTTTTAGAACTCCAATAAGAATAGATAGGTTTATATTTTGGACATGTCATCTCGACATTGATGTTAAAGTGTAAATCCACTCAAATATAAGAGCCCCATTTTTTAAGCTTCCACTTCTTCCCAAAAAGCTCTAGGTCCTAAGAATCTATGAAATAAAACTGTTGTCCAACTCTAGAGTAAACAACTAATGCGTTTAGCGAATTAAATAAGGTGCGACCCTCGGATATCAAAAACATTGATCTTGTAGTTCCTACAAAATCAAGAAGATGGTGTTAAGCCATGAATTTTCCTTCTTTTTATTGCATTTTGCTCAAGAGGTTGAAGGGACCTTATGCATCTACCTACTTGCAAGGGCCAACTCGATTCTCTTCTCTAAGGATCTAATGCCAGCTTAGAATCAGTTCAACTAATCCCATAGGAGAAATTGTACACTCTAATGAAATGTCGTAGGATTGTACGATTCATATCCCATATAGAGGTCACTATAATTGAGTTAAAATGTTTGAACTCAATACTTCCAATTCTAGTACATTTTTGGACAGCACTTTTTACTATCCATTTATTTTTCCGTTATAAAACATTTTCACATTTTATTAAATGCTTCTATTTTTCAGGAAATGAAATCCCAACTAACTATGATCAAGGGAAAAATTAATGATTTTTTCGGACGTTGAAGTTCGAACTCAGCAATGGCTCGAAGGTTTACCCACTATCTAAATTTGGTGAAACTATATAATGAAAAGAAAAATGGTTGAGAAATACTTTGCAATGATACAGTAGTAATGATGAAAAGCCAGATCATATATACACATAAAAGTACCTGCTCAGCATAGATTTGGAGTTCTTTCTTCCAGGCACCTTCTGAATCTAGTTCGTCAATAAGCCTTGAGGATTTACACCATCGTATGTAGAACAGAACGGAAGAACGGGAAGAAGAAGTACCCATATGATATTTAACGGAACAAAAGTTGACGCATCTGATATTCACGATCGGATCGATCATGGCAAGTTGATCAACAATCTTCTGCTGGAAAAAGGGGGAAACAATGATGGAGAACAGAGCCACTGTTAACCAGTAAACTTACTATTATGAAAGCCACGAATGATGCAGCGAACAATTTTGCAAAGCATGTGCTCATGGGGAATTATGTTCAGCTAAAATCCTCTGTCGCGTTTTCATAGAACACTTCCATTTTTCATCAAATAAGTAGTGATGAATTATTTAAAATCATATACACATCAAGTGTTAGATATATTTAACATCTGCGGTCATAGCTTAAATTTAATTATATCAATAGTTAAACATATATATGGTAAATCTGGTTTATAGACTCCTGGACATCAATTCTTGATATACAGAGTCACGAAGGCATTAAGAGCAGAGTTTCATATACGTAACGATGGTTAACTAGAAGCAAGACTCAAAACGGGAGTGAACCTTTTGTTTTCATAGCTGAAAGAAAGAATTTAAGGTGACACACGTATTGACATTCATGTAATTGAATATGAAAAGGAATAATCAAAGTTAAGAGAATGTCGTGTTGGAAAGAGGGATAGTGAAAGAGATAGGAATGGATAAAATAGATGGATGCTGCAGTGCTTTATTAATGTCTACTGACTTGATGCACTGTGATAATACACTGTGATAATCATATACACAATTCCACAACCAAGAAGGTGCTTGTAGCCAGTATCTATATACTACTGTGATAATCACATTCCTCAAAATCATCTGAACTCGTAATGAAATCTGAATTACGAAGACTTAAATCCAAAGAATAAGATCACGAACACGGCAAGCAACTATGGATTCAGAGCCGGAAAACGCAAAAACGCAAGACGTTTAAGCGCAAATTCCATGAAAAAGACGCCAAACATTGAAATGAAGCTACGAGTGTCGAGTTATACCTGTCTATATAAGAACGAGCGAGGGCTAAGTTCTTGGCGAACCAAGCTGTCCATGGAAATATGAGGAACTGCAAGCAGCCTGGAGAGCTTCTACGCATAAAGATGCTTCTTCGTGCGGGGGCTTCCAATGAACACAAACTCCAATTCTCTCGTCGGGACCGAGCCTTCCGAGTATCCAATGGGAGCTACCGCGAGGTGATCAAGTCGGGATTCGAGCTCTGCTCTGTAGTCGTAGCAGTAATATTCATAATCAAATTGTAGTTGAGCTGAAGAGGCGGAGGTCGCGGGAGAAATGAAATGTCTCAGACTGAAACAACGGAGCGGCGTCGCGGCGGCCTCAGAGACGCCGGCGATAGTTTAGGCCGTCAAACGGCGGAGAATGGCCATTGGGCCAATAGGTGAGGAGGTGGAATTAAGCATGTTACGCGAGCCCAAGATATCATACATTAGCCCAGCAATTTCATTCTCCTACCTTCCCAAAATACCCCTGGACTTCACCAGATTTTTCAATATTATGAATTATTTATTTATTTATTTTTTTAAACCCATAAAAAAAATTTAAGATTTACGCGCCAATGATAAAGTAAAGGGTAAAACATAATAAATTCCGTCCAAATTTTAATTTTGGGTTTATCTAAAATACAATTTTTTTTTTTAATTTGTTAAAAAACTATTAAACATAAAAATTAAAATTTTAGTGAAATAGTTAAAATACCAAATAAACACGAACTCAGAAATTTAGTGATTACACTTTATTTTAATATAAAATAAATAAATAAATTATTTTTAATATAAATAAATAGTTAAAATACCAAATAAATCAATTACAATAAATAAATAAATATATATATATATCAATTATATGACGAGCAACATGCAAGGGCATTTATGTCACATTACCCATCTCATTAATGAATAATAAATCTATTTCATAAACACAGTTTTTTTCCGCCTAAGAAAACTATAAAAACTTGAAAATACCAATCTAGCCTAGAACGCATATTGTTCATCAAAACAATCCATCGGTAATAAGAGGGGGGGATGGATCAGATGTCCTTATGGAGCATTGCCCGGACTCTGGTCGGAAGGCCATAAAGGCGGATGAAACCGGCGGCATCCGCCTGATTGTAGATCTGCCCATTTTCAAAGGAAGAGATGTCCTCCCTGTAAAGACTGTATTGACTTCGCCGGCTGACCACATGGACGGAGCCCTTGTACAGCTTGAGGGTGACGGAGCCGGTGGTGGTCTCTGTGATCTTCTCCATGAAAGCATCCATGGATTCACGAAGAGGGTCGAACCATCGGCCTGCATAAACCAACTCTGCATATTTGAGGGCCAGTGAATCTTTCACTTGAATAGTCTCCCGGTCAAGAGTTAGAGACTCGAGCTCACGGGTGGCTGCGAAAAGGATGGTTCCTCCTGGAGTTTCATAGACACCTCGACTTTTCATGCCCACGAGACGATTTTCGACCATGTCGATTCTTCCAATTCCGTGTTTTCCACCCATTTCGTTTACTTTGGTCAGAAGAGAGGCTGGTGAAAGAACCTCGCCATTGATGGAAACTGGGAGACCTCCTACGATTCCTATTTCCACATATCTGCAGAAGATAACATGTTGAGCTTGTTGAACAGAAAATGGAAAACACCCACCAAATAGACTAATAAGGTAATGCCAACAAATTATGCAAACAAAATGAGTTGAGAAATTGTTCTCTTTTGGATATTGGACCATTTGAAGTACCTCTCTTTTTCATACTATTTTAATTTTCCAGCTGCGTAGCAAAAAATGAACTTGGTTTTATAATGACCTCAACCAACTGTGGTTGATAAATTTTTAAATAATTGGAAGACGGATTCAAGAATAAAATCATTATTGCAAAGATTATTTCCAGCTATTTCGAGAAAAAGAAGTTTACTCGGGTTCGTTTGGTGCATCTTCTGGATCTGTAGAAATCATATACATGTCCTTTTTAGGTTCGTTTGCTGGATCCTCCAAAACGTCCCCCTTCAGTTATAATGCACAAGAGAGCATCAGCAAGAGATAAAATTCATAAAGATGTTAAAATCCACCTAGTTTCTTGATACATCCTAGAAGAGAATCGTCACTTAGGTTGATTTCAACTTGATAGGCGAACAATCTCTACCCCCCGAAAAAAAGTGTATATCACCATTACCTCATGACTAAGATGAATCGATCAATACTAATAACCGTTGCCTCATGACTAACTAAGATGAATCGACCAATACTAATAACCGTTTCCTCATGACTAAGATGAATCGACCAATACTAATAACCGTTGCCTCATGACTAAGATGAATCGATCAATACTAATAACCATGGTCTCATGACTAATAAGATGAATCGATCAATACTAATAACCATGGCCTCATGACTAAGATGAATCGATCAATACTAATAAGCATTACCTCATGACTAAGATGCCACAAGTTCCGGTCTCGGCTGTAAATTGATTTCTTTGTCACTGGAACAGGTACATTATGCTTCTTGGCATACTCAATAGCATCTTCTCTTCCAGTAATATCCCATTCCCTCCAGGGTGCCACCACGTTTAGATTAGGATTTAAAGCAAAGAAGGCCAACTCAAAGCGTACCTTGAAAGATATGCAGTACCAATTGTATTCATCAAGGAAAATAGTATGCTCATATCCAAATCACAGTGTACGGACATACCTGATCATTTCCTTTCCCAGTGCATCCATGAGAAACAGCATCAGCTCCAACTTCTTTGGCAACATCCACCATGGCCTATGTTTTCCAAATATCAAAATAAGGGAAAAGGAAGGAATTACTAAATACCCAAACAAATAAGAACCATGAACGTGACAAACGTGATTGGAGCTTACAAGTCTTAGAACCTTAAATTCATTTATTGTTGGGAAATTCACATCGCTAATATAACTTTAGAAGCAAGGACTACGAGCGACAATGCTCTATAAGTTAGACTTACCTTTGCAATGACTGGACGGGCCATTGATGTCCCAAGCAGGTATTTTCTTTCATAAACTGCACCAGCACGTAAGCAAGGAAATATATAGTCTCTAACAAATTCTTCCTTCAAGTCCTTCACCACCAATTGACAAGCTCCACTTGCTCTAGCCTTCTTTTCCAAGCCTTCCAATTCCATTACGCCCTACAGGTTTAAGACACACAAAGAGATGCAAAAATGTAAATTTCACTGGGTTGTTGGTCAAGTAGGCTATCCTAAAAAAAACCCACAAAACTAGTTCACCTATGCTAATTACTTACTTGACCAACATCTGCCGTAAAACATACAACTTCGCAGCCATAATTCTCCCTGCAATAAATACAATAATTAATGCCCATAGGAAGGAATAATTCAGAAGCAGTGAAAGTAGATACTAGAAATACTGCACAAATCCCCAAAGAGGAATGCAGAAGGAGATGACATAGAAAGAACAACTAAAAGCTANCGATTCCTATTTCCACATATCTGCAGAAGATAACATGTTGAGCTTGTTGAACAGAAAATGGAAAACACCCACCAAATAGACTAATAAGGTAATGCCAACAAATTATGCAAACAAAATGAGTTGAGAAATTGTTCTCTTTTGGATATTGGACCATTTGAAGTACCTCTCTTTTTCATACTATTTTAATTTTCCAGCTGCGTAGCAAAAAATGAACTTGGTTTTATAATGACCTCAACCAACTGTGGTTGATAAATTTTTAAATAATTGGAAGACGGATTCAAGAATAAAATCATTATTGCAAAGATTATTTCCAGCTATTTCGAGAAAAAGAAGTTTACTCGGGTTCGTTTGGTGCATCTTCTGGATCTGTAGAAATCATATACATGTCCTTTTTAGGTTCGTTTGCTGGATCCTCCAAAACGTCCCCCTTCAGTTATAATGCACAAGAGAGCATCAGCAAGAGATAAAATTCATAAAGATGTTAAAATCCACCTAGTTTCTTGATACATCCTAGAAGAGAATCGTCACTTAGGTTGATTTCAACTTGATAGGCGAACAATCTCTACCCCCCGAAAAAAAGTGTATATCACCATTACCTCATGACTAAGATGAATCGATCAATACTAATAACCGTTGCCTCATGACTAACTAAGATGAATCGACCAATACTAATAACCGTTTCCTCATGACTAAGATGAATCGACCAATACTAATAACCGTTGCCTCATGACTAAGATGAATCGATCAATACTAATAACCATGGTCTCATGACTAATAAGATGAATCGATCAATACTAATAACCATGGCCTCATGACTAAGATGAATCGATCAATACTAATAAGCATTACCTCATGACTAAGATGCCACAAGTTCCGGTCTCGGCTGTAAATTGATTTCTTTGTCACTGGAACAGGTACATTATGCTTCTTGGCATACTCAATAGCATCTTCTCTTCCAGTAATATCCCATTCCCTCCAGGGTGCCACCACGTTTAGATTAGGATTTAAAGCAAAGAAGGCCAACTCAAAGCGTACCTTGAAAGATATGCAGTACCAATTGTATTCATCAAGGAAAATAGTATGCTCATATCCAAATCACAGTGTACGGACATACCTGATCATTTCCTTTCCCAGTGCATCCATGAGAAACAGCATCAGCTCCAACTTCTTTGGCAACATCCACCATGGCCTATGTTTTCCAAATATCAAAATAAGGGAAAAGGAAGGAATTACTAAATACCCAAACAAATAAGAACCATGAACGTGACAAACGTGATTGGAGCTTACAAGTCTTAGAACCTTAAATTCATTTATTGTTGGGAAATTCACATCGCTAATATAACTTTAGAAGCAAGGACTACGAGCGACAATGCTCTATAAGTTAGACTTACCTTTGCAATGACTGGACGGGCCATTGATGTCCCAAGCAGGTATTTTCTTTCATAAACTGCACCAGCACGTAAGCAAGGAAATATATAGTCTCTAACAAATTCTTCCTTCAAGTCCTTCACCACCAATTGACAAGCTCCACTTGCTCTAGCCTTCTTTTCCAAGCCTTCCAATTCCATTACGCCCTACAGGTTTAAGACACACAAAGAGATGCAAAAATGTAAATTTCACTGGGTTGTTGGTCAAGTAGGCTATCCTAAAAAAAACCCACAAAACTAGTTCACCTATGCTAATTACTTACTTGACCAACATCTGCCGTAAAACATACAACTTCGCAGCCATAATTCTCCCTGCAATAAATACAATAATTAATGCCCATAGGAAGGAATAATTCAGAAGCAGTGAAAGTAGATACTAGAAATACTGCACAAATCCCCAAAGAGGAATGCAGAAGGAGATGACATAGAAAGAACAACTAAAAGCTAAAAAAAAAACCACGAAATACAAGGGAAAGGGAAGTGTTGTAACTCAAAAAAAGTCAATTTACAGGGTAGGGTTGGGTTGCGAAATTTTTTTGGTTGGGTTGGGTTACCAATCCAACCATCCGAACTTTTAGATTGGTCCAAAAAAATCCCTCAATCCAACCCGGACCATGTACTAATGATGTTAAAAACTAGTTCCCACAATTACAATACCCACTCCCAAAAGAAGGAAGAAATAAGGTACCTACTCTGCAACATTGAAAAAAATGAAGGCCTACCTCAACCAGGGAACGATGACTGATGTATCTAAGCCACCACTGTAGGCCAGAACAACCTTATTCAACTGCCCACGCAAACCTCTAGTTGTTATACCATTGGTTGTTTCTATCTCTCTCTCGCTCTGCAATATTGCCTGAATAACTGGATCCATTCAAAAGTAAAGNGTCTCATGACTAATAAGATGAATCGATCAATACTAATAACCATGGCCTCATGACTAAGATGAATCGATCAATACTAATAAGCATTACCTCATGACTAAGATGCCACAAGTTCCGGTCTCGGCTGTAAATTGATTTCTTTGTCACTGGAACAGGTACATTATGCTTCTTGGCATACTCAATAGCATCTTCTCTTCCAGTAATATCCCATTCCCTCCAGGGTGCCACCACGTTTAGATTAGGATTTAAAGCAAAGAAGGCCAACTCAAAGCGTACCTTGAAAGATATGCAGTACCAATTGTATTCATCAAGGAAAATAGTATGCTCATATCCAAATCACAGTGTACGGACATACCTGATCATTTCCTTTCCCAGTGCATCCATGAGAAACAGCATCAGCTCCAACTTCTTTGGCAACATCCACCATGGCCTATGTTTTCCAAATATCAAAATAAGGGAAAAGGAAGGAATTACTAAATACCCAAACAAATAAGAACCATGAACGTGACAAACGTGATTGGAGCTTACAAGTCTTAGAACCTTAAATTCATTTATTGTTGGGAAATTCACATCGCTAATATAACTTTAGAAGCAAGGACTACGAGCGACAATGCTCTATAAGTTAGACTTACCTTTGCAATGACTGGACGGGCCATTGATGTCCCAAGCAGGTATTTTCTTTCATAAACTGCACCAGCACGTAAGCAAGGAAATATATAGTCTCTAACAAATTCTTCCTTCAAGTCCTTCACCACCAATTGACAAGCTCCACTTGCTCTAGCCTTCTTTTCCAAGCCTTCCAATTCCATTACGCCCTACAGGTTTAAGACACACAAAGAGATGCAAAAATGTAAATTTCACTGGGTTGTTGGTCAAGTAGGCTATCCTAAAAAAAACCCACAAAACTAGTTCACCTATGCTAATTACTTACTTGACCAACATCTGCCGTAAAACATACAACTTCGCAGCCATAATTCTCCCTGCAATAAATACAATAATTAATGCCCATAGGAAGGAATAATTCAGAAGCAGTGAAAGTAGATACTAGAAATACTGCACAAATCCCCAAAGAGGAATGCAGAAGGAGATGACATAGAAAGAACAACTAAAAGCTAAAAAAAAAACCACGAAATACAAGGGAAAGGGAAGTGTTGTAACTCAAAAAAAGTCAATTTACAGGGTAGGGTTGGGTTGCGAAATTTTTTTGGTTGGGTTGGGTTACCAATCCAACCATCCGAACTTTTAGATTGGTCCAAAAAAATCCCTCAATCCAACCCGGACCATGTACTAATGATGTTAAAAACTAGTTCCCACAATTACAATACCCACTCCCAAAAGAAGGAAGAAATAAGGTACCTACTCTGCAACATTGAAAAAAATGAAGGCCTACCTCAACCAGGGAACGATGACTGATGTATCTAAGCCACCACTGTAGGCCAGAACAACCTTATTCAACTGCCCACGCAAACCTCTAGTTGTTATACCATTGGTTGTTTCTATCTCTCTCTCGCTCTGCAATATTGCCTGAATAACTGGATCCATTCAAAAGTAAAGGATAAAAGTTTCATCAACTCGATAGAAGGAAAAAACACAAAAACCCATCTTAAAAAGCATCTAAATCACAGGGCTAAAACATTAGAACAAAATCACTATTAAAAAGACACTGAATCCCACTTGACTGATGCTCTTCTAAAGTAAATATAAACACGACTGCGAATAAAATTACTATCTGTATAAATCGTACTAACAGAATGACTCCATGATTAAAAGCTCGATCCGATAAAACTCTCAACGCTTCTCCAACCGACTGAACAAAACTACCCGGGGAGGGAATTAAGCGCAGACCAAGCAACAAAGGGAACCTCACCGCTTTTCTTATTCGACCGCAGAACACTGGCCCTGTTACAAGCTATGCTATTGCCATGGATTTCAGACGCTTTGGCACCCAGCTGCAGCCACAAATGCAATAGAATAAGTCCAAGAATCAGATAAAACAGGCCGGAATTAATAAAAAAAATCATGTAAGAATAGAAGGGAGAGCATTATTGATTCAAATGCCTCTTGAAATGAATGCAACTTCGTCGGGCCAGATATCCTGCAGTAACTCGCCACTGACTCTGAAAAATAGAAACAAAAATGCAATCTAAGATGACGCATTTTAACAACCACAGACCATGACTCAATCGAATCATATTTTCTCCACCATCGACATAAGACTAGTCCATTCATCTCCCCGAAAGAACAATTACAGAGTAGCCAGAAACTCGGATGAACAAATAAAAATAGTTACCATAAACAAATCCATTCATTCCCGTTCCCATTTCAAATCTTATTCTTCGAACGACAGAAAACATAAGATTTCAAACGAAAATACCTGCTTTGGATGGGTGAAACCCGCCGGGAGCAGTTGAGAACAGAGAACCACCCATTAACTGAGCCATAGCGATGGCGGCGATTGTCGTGATGTGTTCACAAGCCTCTGAGATTAACAAACAGCCTTCTGCCAAACAGCTCTCTGAAAATGGCTAAGACGCTAGGGTTTAAAACAAGCGACGGCCGTATTAGAGGCGATCTAATGAACAATGAAATAGCTATTAACATTATAGCTACGCGTCTCTTTCTCACGTAATTCATTTTCAACGGACGATTAATCGGCTCTCCAACGACACTGGAGATTCTAACCCGTAGACCAATATTATTTGATAAATAATTTCCCACTTTTTTTTTTTTTTTTAAATTTAATTTCTCTCTTATTTTCTTAATTAAATTTGGCGCTAATTTTTTCTTTTTTAAAAATATTCTATAATTATCACAAAAAAGATGCTTAATTAATTAATTAATTGATCAATTAATTAATTATAATAATCATTATATTAAAAATGTCCCCATCCATTTTACATTTGCCACTTGGAATCTTTGTCAGTTGACAGCTTTTGTTCTTTGGATTTTCTCTTTTTGTTTGCCACGTAATTAGAATCTTATATAATCTATAATGGGTGGTACCCAAAAGCGATTCACATGATAACGGCGAGCGGGGTGGGAGCAGCCTAAACTGTGAAAACGGGGTTGTGGGAAAGCAATACAACCGTCATTGTAATGACCCAGTTTCACCGCTAGTAGATATTGTCCTCTTTGAGCTTTCCCTTTCGGGCTTCCCCTCAAGGCTTTAAAAAGCATTTGTTAGGGGAAGGTTTCCACACTCTTATAAATGATGGTTTGTTCTCCTCTCCAACCAATGTGAGACATCACAGTCGTGTTGCAAGTCAAAGCAGTGTAATGATTCACTCTATATGGTGACAGTTCAGTAGTCGAAAGCTTCACTAGGTGAGATTCTACATCAGTTGAAGAGGGGAACGAAGCTTCTTGTTAGTAGATGTGTTTTAAAATCGTGAGGTTGACGGTTATGTATAATAGGCAAAAGCGAACAATATCTGTTAGCAGTGCACTTAGGCTATTACAATTACACTCTGACCCGAGTAACATGGGGCACGTGAAATCCCATGTGAATTAGTAAGAATCAGTTTATATAGCTAAATACTCGTAGGTGAGTGGTACAGCGAGGGAAAGGTGAAAACACATAATCTTGAATTTTAATAATTAAATTAATTTTCGTTATTTTATGGATGGATTAAATTAAATGTTATTCATATTTATGTGTAATTAAAATTAAAAAAAAAAGTTTTAAGATTTTTTTTTTCATAGATCTGAAATAATACTTGAAAGTTCATTAATATTTATGTCTTAATTAATCAATTAACTCATATTTTAATAAATAGATATAAATTAATTGATGATAACTAATAAAATTTAATATATCTTTTTTAATAAAAAATTATTTAACTATATTTAATAACTGGCTAATTTATAAATAGTGTCAATAAATACTCAATTATCATATTTTTATATAAAATTATTTAAATTAATTAAATCAATTAAAAAATTGGAGAGAAAAATAAAAAATAAAAAATAAAAATAGCCGTACTGGTTTTGTAATTATTATCAGGTACGTGAATATTAATTAAAAATTTAGAGTAACAATTAAAGTAGAAATGAGTAGCCATTAGAGTGGTGAAGTTTTTGTATTTAAATGGAAGCCGGCACTCCCAGGTCTCCGATTTGTGCTGTCAATCTTGGAATTTTCGGAAACGATTCAGTCCTCGATTTTCTCTGATTCAGTTGGAGAATTTCAAGCCTAGATCTATCAGTTTAGATCTTAATCACTCTCTAATGGCCGCCGGTAATTTTGCAATTCTCAGAATTTTAGCCTTCGTTTTCTCTCTATGACACTGTTCTTACCAATGTCCAGGTCGTCGGTCCGCCCGCAATCAGTCTTCAAGTTTATGGTTGTCATCAAACCCTAGCAAGAGATGGGGAGAAGTGTTCTTTCTTTCATATACTCCATTTTGGCTCACTCTTTGCTTGGGGATTGTGGTTCCTTTTAAACTCTACGAGGTGTGCACGCGTGAACTCTGCTTTTAATTTGTGCGAAATTAGGCTAATTATACTGGTTCTTTTAATTGATGTTGATGCATTTTGATGGATGGTGGTGGAGGGGGATTGAGAATCCTGAATGAGTGAACTGAGCAGAAATTTCTCAATCCTTGTCTAGATTTTATCTTCTTTCTGTTCACATTTGGATGGGGTTTGAAGAAGTCAGCGAAGAAGAAATGGTTTATAAATCTGGGGATGTGACAACTTTCAAACTAAAATTCTGTATTTAGTTGATAATTTGCCTTTGCTTGATGAGTGTCATTCAAGAACAGTGACGTGCGAACTGTTTTTCTTGGATTGGCAGAGTTTTACTGAATTGGAATATTTGCTTCTTGGATTAGTAGCAGCACTTCCTTCCTTCTTGATACCGGTGGTGTGGCCTGGAGAGGTATAATTTACTAGCTCTTCATTTTTTATTTTATGTTTTTCCCATTTCTATGATCCTTGAACCTAAATTTATTTACATGTTTGTTTATGGGCACTAATGGATCGCAAGTTAACTGATTGCGCATCCAACCATTAGTTAATTAATATAGATCCAGATGATTTGTTTCTGTCTAAGACCGATGTGAAACTGAATATTAGTCACACACACACACACAAAAAATCTAGTCAGAAGGAAGACTTGTCAATTCATCTCCTGTAACTTGAGATGCACAAAGTAACGAAGGCGAAGTGATCTTATTTACTTGGAATTGGTTGCAGGCTGACCGCTCTTTGCCGTGGAAAGAGCGTTATTGGGTAAAGGTTAGTTTTCTACCTTTTGTGTGTGTATTACTCTGTTTTTGCAATTATGCATTTCAGAAGAAGCAGCTATATCATCAAAGTTGATTAATTTTGATAAATTAAAAGTTGTTTCTTGGGCTACAATCATTCTTTTTCCACTTAAATCCTGCCTTTTCATGGCCACAATCTATTTCATCAACCTCTTATCTGGTACTTTTTCATTCTGGAGTACATTTATACTGTAGATGAAATCAACATGATAACAATGCAAATTTCCAGAGAAATAACACTTAGCCGTCCTGATTTTGAGTTTGGAGGGGCTGTGTAAATTGTAAAATATTCCGGCTCAGTTCGCTCAGTTCCATATAATCCAATCCCCATAAGTGTTGCCAGTCAGTTTTTCAATGTGGTCAGTTCCTAAACTCTACATGATTATCTTTTTCTTCTTTGTGGCAGGCTAGTCTTTGGATAGTAATATTCAGCTATGTTGGAAACTACTTTTGGACCCACTACTTTTTCACTGTTTTGGGGGCATCTTATACCTTTCCATCATGGAGAATGAACAATGTAAGCATGACAATTGGAAGGAAAAGTAAAAAAAGAGCAAAGATTGATTGCTTCTATTTCTGATAAATGATTTGCTAATCATAGGTACCACATACGACCTTTCTTCTTACGCACGTCTGCTTTCTTTTCTATCACGTTACATCAAACATGACTCTTCGGAGACTTCGGCATTCTATTGCTGACCTACCAGAGAATATTCAATGGGTTATGCTGGGGGCATGGATTCTGGCACTCTCATACTTCATCGCATACTTGGAAACTGTCGCAATTTCTAATGTAATGACCATCATTCTCCTCTTGTGTTGTCGATAAATATCTTGTCAATCTGTCTCCTCATGCGTTTGGTGTTAAAAGTTATTTGAACTGTCAAGGATCGAGAACTTCAGCATGTTTCTATAGAACTATTTCCACAAAACATCTGCTGTTCTTACCGATCGATCATTCTTTTCTGTTGTATTTTTTCTCGCATTCCTTATTCATTTTTAATAACTTCAATAATCTGAAGTTTTATTATTAACATTGAAGAAGTTATTCATGCCCATTAATTTTGATACACATCTTCCTTTGAGCCTGTGCAGTTCCCTTACTACCAGTTTGTGGATCGGGCTTCAATGTACAAAGTTGGCTCTTTGTTTTATGCCATCTACTTCTTCGTCAGCTTCCCAATGTTCATGAGGTAAGATTCTCAATCGTAGTGCCTTAATATGTATGGACCAGTTTGCTTCTAATAAGTAGAAACCACATACAAGTCTGCCATTTTCCCTCCATGACACTATCCCCTACACAAACTAGACAAGGGAAGAAAGACAATGGAGTTTCAAAACTTATCATTTTGCGGACATTTAACTTTCTATGATTGCTCTGAATCACCTTGTGTAGTTGTTACGCTGCTGTTGCCTTTTGTATTCCCCCATAACATGCATGAACTTCTGTAGTATATCGACATTTATCTTATCCCAGTAGTTTGTCCCATGGTGTTAGTTCAGATGACTTTCACTTGTAGACCAGATTAGGCCCCAAGTAGGTTATGGATGCGGTCGGACTTTCGTGGATCTATTACCACCCATTAAGTCGGCTGCAATTTCATTAGGATATCCAATACATATGAAGCCACAAGGGGTTATGAAGCATGCTAGCAGAGGAAAAGTCCTATGAAAAATGGGCATCTTGGAGACTCAAATTCACCAAGCAGATTAGTTTGATAGGAAACATATCCTTCAGATTATTAAGTAGGGTAACATAATTCAAGGCCATCTCCTGCTTGAAACTTGAAGAAATTGAATTGTATTGAGGAACAGAATGAGTTTGTTTCTAATATCTCTCGATCATGTTGAATCCGTACAAACAGGATTGACGAGAAGCCTGGTGATCTTTGGGACTTGCCAAGAGTGGCCGTTGATTCTCTAGGAGCAGCAATGTTGGTGACAATAGTACTTGATCTATGGCGCATCTTCCTTGGGCCTATTGTACCACTTCCCATAAAGCAATGCAATGAACCAGGGCTGCCATGGTTTCTTGGACAAACCAAATGATGCTCTCAGCATTTATGCTTCTGCGAATGACTCCGTCTTGTGTTGTACTATACATAGTTTATTGTGGTAGTTTTTGTTATCTTTTTGGACAATCTTAGACTTAATTTGGTTAGATACTTTTGATCAATGATTCCTTCTACTACTGCAACATTATTTTATTAATATTGTCGAGCTTTTATTACTCTTCGATCATTGACTAAAGCGAAATTTTGTAATGTGTTAGGGCATCCCATTAGTAAGCCGACCTGAATCGATTCGTCGGATTTCTTTTTAAAAAGGTTAAATTCGTAATTATCGGAGCTTTTATAACAATTTAATAACAATTATGGAAAAAGTTAAATTCGCAATTATTAGGAGATTTTAACCATTTAATAACAGTGTGAGTTGTTATCAAATACTTTGACTCTACTATATTAATTGCATCTAATAACATTTTTACCGATTTTATTTAATTTTCTGGCTTAATTTTATCTAGTATCAAGAAAGATTGTATATATCTTATTTGTCCAAATGTCCTATCTTTTTTTAAAAAATTGTTGAACAAATGAAACATTTAAACACAAAATCGACAATTTAAATACCTATTGGGTAATAAAATTGAAAGTTAAATATTTATTACCCATTTCAAAATTAAGAGATCTATGAAAATAAAACTTCAAGAACTAACTTATTAGGCATTTTTTGTTTTAAATTTAGAGATTAAATATGAAATTTAACCCGATTTAGAGTACTGTAAAAGCATCTTGTGTCCTAATCTCCCTCGCTTTCTACATTTGTTACAAATTGAATACAAAAAAAAAAAAAAAAAAAAAAAAAAAAAAAAAAAAAAAA
>NC_036657.1:1762386-1765367 GCF_002806865.2 Cucurbita pepo subsp. pepo | reverse complement strand
AAAAAAAAAAAAAAAAAAAAAAAAAAAAAAAAAAAAAAAAAAAAAAAAAAAAAAATTATGTCATCATATTTTTCAATAACTCAAAATTGTAACTATACAACAGTAAATAATAAGCGAATATTTCGAAGGAAAAAAATAATGTTACAATTTAACATTAAGATAAATAAACACTGAAGTGCATGAACATGAAAGATAATAATGCAATATAAACTCTTTTAATAAATCATTAATATTATTTTCAGAAGACTGAACTTGGGAAAATATAAAATTTTAAAGTGTAAATATTCTCAATCTCATCCTGCCCTCTACTTGGATATTCTTCAGCCAAAATAACAATCGAAAAAAAGATATATTTTTTGCAGTTCTGAAATTCATATTGTGATCAACCTAAACATAGCTCTGGTAAATTAGAATCCCAACCCCTTATAAATTTAGAACAAACTATTCTATTTTAAAAGAAAAAAAGACAAGATGGGAAGTTAAGAGAGTGTGTTCAAACATACTCAAGAATATAAGTATTTATGAATAAATGTTATACCAAACAAGGTCCCATCGAAGAAGCTTCGTTGTTGATTCTACAAAATTTTTGATCCTCATTATGAACACCACCTGCAGCCAACAGGGGAGGGGGGAAAGAATGTATTCTAAGCAATAAGGAGAAAACTTACCAATAAAGAGTGAGAGAAAGAAATACATCCACAAAGCCAACTTAGACGTATCCCACGATGATTGAACATCAGAAATTGATGGAGTTTTGCCTATCTGGAGGTGCAACACACTGCCAAAATGAACGGTATGTGAGAATGCTCGCCGCTTCAACCCCAAGGGCTGACAGGTTGCGACCATACTCCTGCAATGAAAATTGACAGACAAAATTCATTAACGTCTCAGGATTTTAGGTGGCTTATTGGTTCAATGAGAAAGTTTTGGAGATATAGAACATAAGGGCAATAAGAATTTAAACATTTGGTGCAGTAGACTTTAGGTCTGGTCGTTTAGAATGAATGACTTTATATGTAACGGCCCAAGCCCACTGCTATCAGATATTGTCCTCTTTGGATTTTTCCTTTTGAGTTTTCTCTCAAGGTTTTTAAAACACGTCTGCTAGGGAGAGGTCTTTTTGGGCTTTCCCTTTCGGGCTTCCCCCTCAAGGTTTTTAAAACGCTGCTAGGGAGAGGTTTCCACACCCTTATAAAGAATGCTTCGTTCTCCTCCCCAACCGATGTGGGATTTCACGTGCTTAAAAGTACTTTTTCTCCAATTAAAAACATTTCTTTTAAAGCAGTTTGAAATTCATTTCAAACGTGTCTTTATAACTCGGAATATTTTATATGGTTCCACTGCAGACATTGTATCATCACATAAAATAATAGCTACTGCAGATTTCTGGAAACTACTGAAGCACACCATTTTGACGCGGCAAACAATTACAATGAGAACCAGTGATACCTGAATATCAAGAAAGAGTTGCATGCAAATCTTGTCGGTGTCAGAGATGTTATGGTCTGAAACATCTGAGCTTGCTCCAGCTCGTCTCTGTACTTCCTGCCGGATTTTCTGGAGTGACGAATCTGTTTTCCTAGCCTGGCATTGAACATTAGTGAGAAGAAGAGTCTCTTAGAGTAATAACTAGGATGAAACTAAAATTTGGTATATCCAAACTAACCAAGCTAACAAGATCAGCTGCCAGTTCGTAATAACGTGCCGTAATCTCTGTCACAGCACCGATCAACAGTGTATTCCTTGCTTCTGCTGTCAAGAAGGTTGCCGCTTTCTCTCCGTCCAATAAGGCCTGGTGGAGTTTATATTGTAGCATCAAGTTTACAAATAAAGAACCATAATGTCAAGTTAGTTTCCTCGGATATGAAGCATAAAGCATTTTGAACAAGAAAATAAAACTTCTAACCCTCACGATCCAAGCATCAATAGATGGTAAAAACCAAGATATTTATCTAATGTAACATGTATCAAAAGGTGAGTAATCCAGGTTAAACAAAAAGCTCAGTGTACAACTTAAAAGGAAGTCTTATAACGACATAAGAAAAGAACACTAATAAGCCCATGTATATAAACTGTAAGGTCTTATGCGTAAAGTTGCTATAAAACAAAACAAAAGATTTAAAAAAAAAAAAAAAAAATGCTACACATGGCTTCGAGGAAGTATGATGAATCAGGAAATGAAGAAAGAAAGAAAAATATAATAGTGAGCGTTCAAAAAACTTTAAAAAATTGTGTGGGCCTCACTAGCCAAAGAGAGGCTGCCAGTTGCCACTGCAGGTGCACGGTCAGCCGAGGCACTGAAAGGTTGCCTAAGTACATGGTGTCCCTGAGGTGCATGCCTAGGTATTTGGCTGCGCCTCCTAAAGTAGTGTTCATAAAGAACCAGATTCATCTAAGATACACCAAAGAATGCGACAAGAGTTTGTTGAGTACCTTCAGGGGGCGTAGCAGCCCTGATACATAGGGCGAATGCCTTACAGGTAGTGGTTTATTGGTCATCCTGTATGTTGCTGTTATACCCTTCAGCTGTCTCAAGTCCTACATTAAGTTCAGAAAGGCAGTCAGAAGATCCAGAAAACCGATATATAGAATAATCTAGAGAAACTTCCAATCTCGTGCACAATGAGCATACACGTCAAACATTTACCTCAACAGACCTCTCAACCAGTGAAGTAACTATGGCACCAATAACTTCGGGCATTAAATTATTCAATGACTTTCCACTGTGCAAAATGCTCTGCTTTATCGAATCAAGAACATCCGCAGTGCATGATGACAGGAGCTGAAGTACAGTTTCCAGGAATTCACCAGCTACCACCGTTGCAAGACGACCAAGGTCATGGATTATCTGCACATCCAACATTTCTTCAGTATTCCTCGTGGGATTATTCTTAATCCCCAATCTCGTGACCATGTTTTACATTCCTTCTACTACTACACTATTATTTTTTTTATATTATTTTGTTAATGTATTTATTATT